>NC_066580.1:138324147-138475888 GCF_024323335.1 Lathyrus oleraceus
ATTATGCATTTCTTAAATGTAAAATCTGTTTACATTTACAACCAATAATATCTTCAACAAAGAATTGTAAAATTTGAATTTTTTATTCAAATAATCTATTTTTTAAATATATTTTTAAAATAACCTACATTTTTATATTTTTCTCAAACTAACATATTGAAACATCAGGTGAATTGGCTACTGCACCTAATATTACAATGGTGGCGTCTGTATGATATTGTCAATCCAATTGGCTTTAGTGTCCATCTTTTTTAAGGTGACACAAATTCATCTGACGTCAATGTATATTACTTTTTTATAAAAATAATAAATTGTATTAAAAAATGCAATAATAAATATTAATATTTAATTTAAATTATGTTTACATACAAAAATAAAATTAATACTAACGAGGACGACCAGGTTCGTTATACTGGTCATCAGTTCCGCACCTCCTAACTATCCTATCTCGTTGTTAATTCATCACAGGTGTGTGTTTGAGGATTTGAGGTCTTAGGAACATCACCATCATCAGAATCCCTAAGAAGTTCTTACATTTTTAAGAAGTCTTGTGCATGGAATGACACGCTATCGTAACTGAGTTTGTGACTCATGTCAGAGTAGTTGGGTTGTGTTGATGGGGTTATTGGTGTGCAGACTGGACGATTCAATGGCGACATTGGTGTGAACGATTCGTTGGAGAAAGGTCTAAATGGTTGTTTTGGTGTTTGATAGCCATGTGTTTGTTGCATGTTTTTGTGTTGTGATGTTTAGGCGTTTTGACTATGGTGGGAGGAAGAGTTTGTGTTATATGTTCGTTATGTGTTTTGGAAATGGTAGGATGATGTGTTGGAGCATATGAATGTTGGGTGTTTTGTTGATAATCATCTTGTTGACGGTGGTATGAGATATGCTCTTGGTATTATGGTTGAGTGTCTGGCATGTTTTGGTTGTGAATTTTTGTGTGTCTGTGTCAGGGGTCAGTAATTTTGTTGGGTAGGGGATTCAGGATTGTGAGTAAGTGGACTAGTAATTTTGTGGCGGTTAGACGTTGAAGCTTCTTGTGTGTAAGTAGTTTGTTGTGGGTCGTATAAATACATATCTTCGGAGATAAACCCAATTGCAACCGATCTGAACCAAGCCATATAATTATTATTTGGTTTAGTTTTGGTTGGCATCACAATGTCACATAAGACATGGTCATGACAGTGCCTCCATTTACGACACTCAAATTTAGCGAAGTCCTTTCAATTTTCAAAGGCTCGTTGTTCATTAATTTTGCATTAAAGTCAATGTCTGAGGCACGTTGGGGGGTCTGGATTTTGTTAACGCATATCGAATTGCAATTTCACACAATCAATATGGTGCATCTCCACATTAGTGAACTTGATGATCGGTGCGCATGCAATCTAAATAACTACATCTTCTTCTTCGATTTCATGATGATGTTCCAAGTTTAGATGTGGACGTCAAATAAACTGTTGAGGAAAAATAGATTAGATTATAAAATGGATAATATTAAGTATAAATTATTATTAATTAATTAGTTTAGTGTCAATACATCGTCTGGTCTAAGGTGATCTAAGAGATTGCGATAGTGAGTTATACAATGTCTAGGATATTTGTTGTAAGTCATGCCATGAGCCGACAATCTAAACCAAAAAAGTTAAAATAAATCATTTAGAAATAATAATGGATAAAGTAAATCAATGGAAATAATGTTATTAACTTAATTTTGTGTGTACGAGAATGTGAAGGTGTTGTAGTTGATGGGTGCTAGGGACGGAAATCTAGATCAACCTCATGTTTGAAGCAAAACTGCGCATCTATAAAATATAGATGTGTCCTGCTTTACATTTTTACACAAAGAGTTATACAAATAACACAAACAAGTAGAACATCAACTAAATGTTCCTATTTTATCTATGTGTCTTAATAAGGGCAAATACATAACATGCATACTAGAACCAATACATTTGGGAAATAATAATGAGGCAATTAAAAGCATAATATAACACCTAATTTTTATTATTTTATTTTCTTCAGTAGAATTTTCATCTAATTTTAATCTGTTGTAATATGTCTTAAGATATGAAAGTAAGATACCTTGGCATCTCGGGTTATCATCTAACAAGCTGGTACCCAAAAGATCCTCGCAAATTGAATTTTCGAAGTTGCTTTTTCCATTAATCTTCTTAGCCTCAATAGGTAACCCCAATAACATGTACACGTCCTCTAATGTTATGGTGCATTCACCGGTTGGAAAAAAGAAAGTGAGTGTCTCGAGTCACCATCTTTCTTGTAAAGCTAGTATAAAATTCGCATTAACTGAGTAAGACATGATTTGTCAAACATGTCTAAAACCGACGAGCTTAACATAATGTTCAATCAACACATAGGGGGCAACATATCCGTGGACACAAGTACGAAACCTATATGGATCCTACCAAAAAAAGGGAAAATTAGCTTTTTTTTAATGAAAATAATGTGTTAGAAAAAATGTAGCCTATAGTAGCTAATAAACAGTTACATAAGTCTCATTGTTGGCGACGGTTCCTTTGTGCATTTTACCCATAGTTAATAGAGACATTTTACAAGTGAGACGAGAGAGTAGTGTTGGTTGTTGATTCAATGTGAGAAACTAGTGTTTGTTGTTGATTCAATGTGAGAGAGTAGTATAAGTAAAGTGCGCTACCTATAACAACGATTTATTCAATCAATCGTTGTGAAATAATTTATAGGTTCTGGGTTTGAATCCCAATAATGTCAATCGTGCCTTTTATTATTCTAGATAACGCGCTCTACTTACAACAACGGTTAAGTTAAAAACCATTGATATATATATATATATATATATATATATATATATATATATATATATATATATATATATATATATATATATATATATATATATATATATATATATATATATATATATATATATATATATATATATATATATATATATATATCAATTTTACAGCATACCCAAATTTTAAACATGAATATTTCTGAATCATATCAGACTAGAAACGGTAATACGACCATTTTTTATTTGAATTAGACCAAAAATTGTATTAAATCAATGACACAATTCCATTAGGAAGCAAAAATTATATATTACATCAAAATCAAAATAGCACAAAACACCTATAATTTCAAATGATAATAGTTGTTAAAAATAACATCATTAGTAATTATAACATACAATAAATTATGAATGAGGAATATAAAATACTTACTTTTTAGTTTTTCCATATGCCTTCTTGATGATCGTTACGAATAACATGTACATCATCTCTATCAACTTTTTCATATGAATTAGACACTTTTGTTGCATAAGAAGGAGTAAAAGGAATATCAAAACTTTCATCATCACTAGGAGAAATATGTTTTCCTTTGAGAATATTTGACCATCTCCTTGAAAAGTCTACAGGGTCTGTCACATAAAAAACTTCGTTTGCTTGAGTAGCCATGATGTATGGTTCGGTGTTATAAGTTATCTTGCCAAGGTCAACCCGTGTGAATCCTAACTCATCAATTTGTACACCATTTTTATTGGCAACTCACTTGCATTTAAATAATAGCACTTTGAAAGTAACATAATCAATCTCCAAAATCTCCTCAATGAAATCATAGAATACGGAAGTTGCCAAAATTGGATTCTTATCTTTCGAACTAGAGAAATACATGGATTCGGCCTCAACCATAACCTCACCATTTTTCATTATACTACGGTCATCTTTTACTTTTGTATAAAAGGAATAATTAGAAATGTTGTATGTCGTTCAAGTCATCACAATAAATTTTGGCATGTACGATAATGATTTAATTGTCTCGGATGCACAATCATCATTAAAAATCCTCATATTAAACCAACTTATGAATTCCTTGTTATGTCGGGTCAGCAACAACTTGTCATTCATTCAAGGATATTTTTTCTTTATAAATTTTTTGTGAGCAACTGTGTAAGGTTCAATTACACTAATATTATTCAAAATGAAGAAATATGCTTGAAGTACTACATCCCGAACCATTGACTTAACATTTAAACCTTGAGTACCTCTACCTTCAAATTTGTCAGCATGACGAGACTTTGGAATTCCAATAGACTATGTTTTTGACAAATAGTTTGAACAAAACTCAAGAGCTTCTTTTGTGATGTACCTTTCAATGATAAAAGCTTTTGGTCAGTGATGATTCTTTGTATATCCTTTAAATATCTTCATGTATCGCTCTATAGGATACATCCACCTTAAATAAACTGGACCACAATATCTGATTTCTCTGGCGAATGTTTCCGTCACATTTTTTTCATCTGCGTGACATCTAATATTCTTTGCATCACTCGCATTAGCAAAAAGTCTCTTTAATCTCGAAATTATTGGCAAGTACCATAACACTTTTGCAGGAGGATGCTTCTTACTAACATTGTCATTGTCATCACCATTGTTGTTCTTCAACTTGTAACGCGTCTCACCATATTATGGACATTGATCTAATTTTTCATACTCTTTCCTGTATAATATGCAATCATTAGGGCATGCATGTATTTTGACATACTCCAAACCCATTAGACACAACATCTTCTTGTCCTCATAACATCGATCCGACAAATTGTTATCTTCTGGTAGCATTTGTTTCAACAAATCAAGAAAATATGTGAAACTTTTAACCGACCACCCACATTTTTCCTTCAGATTAAACAATTTTAACAACACAGACAATCGTGTAAAATTGGTGCACCCCTTATATAAAGGCACATCTTTGTCGATACATAACGTATCATAAATATGTGCTTTCATATAAGATGATTCTCCAAAATCACAAATCATATCTTCTATTCGACCATCCATATAATCATCATCTCCACCCATTTTTGACGTCACATTTTCCATGTTGTATAATTTTAACATATTCCATCACAACATAGGTGATGGAATATTTCTTTCTTTGACCGTTTTCTAATATTCCCGCAAACAACACAAGGACAATAAAAGATATCGTTATTGTTGGGTACATTTTTTCCGGAAAACTTAAGGAATTCAAGAACTCATTTCTCATACAACGGACCTAATCTATCGGCTTTCATCCAACTACGATCTGTCACAAATTCTGAAATTTATATCAAAAGAATAATGTGAATGGAAACCTAATGCTATAAACACAACATCAAAAACCAAAAACACCGAAACTAATATGATTATATGCATATGACATTGTCTGAATAAAACATGAACATGGAAACACCAAAACATAAACATATTCATAAGTGTCATAATGTTTGAATAGAACATCAACATATCCAACACAAAAACCTAAAGCATATTCATAAAATCTGAATAAAACATGAACATGGCAACATGAACAATACACATGACAATGTTAATACACACAACATCCTAGCGAGGAACATTAACATTCAAAAGGGTTAGAGAGATAACGGTAAATAACCCTTACGAAGAACATAAACATTCAAAAGCGTTAGAGAGACAAATTGGTAATGTACCGTAATTCGAAGAGGATGATGATTTCCTTTCAAGAAATGATATTCCTTTCCAGAAATGAATGAAAATGGTGAAGGTTTCGCTATCGTTGTCGTCTCGTTCGCTAGGGTACCCTTGTGTGTTATGAATGAAATGAAGTACATGTAATATTTTAATTTTGTGGGAAAACATTTCGCAACGGTTGCAAGCTTCAATATTTATGCAATACGGAACATATAACCACGGTTGAACTAAACAATTGGTGGTTGTTATACTTTCCATTTTTAAATATAAATAAATAAAAAGGGACACGCGCTAATTTTATTGAAAAAAAAGGAAAAATGTTTATGTCGGGACTCGAAGCTTGTCATCCAAACTTTATTACCACGGTTGTTTAAAGGAAATGTGATGAAAAATTTCTTAATAAAAAAAACATGCGCGTACAAAATTGTTATATAACGCTGGTGGAAAAATGGTCGTTGTAATATTGTGTCACCAAAGTTATTTTTTCTAGTAGTGATAGTGTCAATTGGGACTAAGAAAAGAGACTTAAATTATTGATAATTAATTTGTTTTGTGCTTTAGAGGTATACCATTGAAGCGATTTATTTACTATGATGTTTGATGGATAATATCAAATGGATGAACAAGACTTGCACGTAACTTTTATTGACTTAAAGAAGGCATATGCTAAAGTTCATAGTAATATTTTATGGAAAGTTATAGAGAAGAAATGGGTTAGGTTTGCTTGTTTTTTAGTTACCAAAGATATGTATGGTGGAGTATCAACTAGTGTGCAAACACATGGTGCAAAGACTGGCGATTTTCACATGATATTAGGATTGCACCAAGGTTCAACACTAAGTTGTTTCCTTTTTATTTAATTTTGGATGCATTTTCAAAATACATCCAAAAAATATCATTGATATGTAGGCTTTGTGCCTATGATATAGTCCTACTTGAAGAGTCAAAAGAGGATTTAAATTATAGGTTAGAGATTTGGAGACGAGTATTTGAAACACGTGACATCTTCCTAAGAAAAAGTAAGACGATGTATATATGGAATGTAAGTTTAGTAAAAGAAAAAGAATTTTTAACCTAGAGGGGAAACCATTTCATACCACAAGTCATACAATTTAAATGTCTTAGGTCAATAATACAAAAAGATAAGGAAATAAAAGGACATGAAAATCATCAAATTCAAGTTGGATGGTTAAAATGAGAACGGATTCAGGGATTTTATGCAACATAAAAGTACCGCTCAAGATTAAAGGAAAATCTTTGAATTGGCATAATGTTACATTTGTTATGTTATGTTCAGTACATATATCTCATCCAATTTTTCTTTTTAGAAATTTAGTATTTGGCAATGAAACTAATTAATTTAATAAGATCAATCTCATTTTCTAGAGAATTTATTCTGTCACCCCCAAACATCCTATCATTTACCATATTAACCTTGTCAAATATAAAAACTCATTTCACAAATTCATTGGAAGATTTCGAGTTTTTTGAAAACCTCTCGTCTATAGCAGAATTTTCAAGCAAACTACCACATTTATGACTATTAAGTATCGATTTTTACCGAATTTTTAAGATTATACCAGACTTTTAGGGAAAAAAATCATGCATTTTCACCGCATTTTTAAAAATATCCAGTAGAAACTCATGTTTTTCATGCATTTTTACTAGTTGTTTTGAAAAATCCGAAAAATGCATTATCTTTATCGGTTATTTTGAGATATATGAAAAAAAAAATATTCTTTGTACTTGTTATTTCAAAAAATCTGATAGTTCAATTTTTTTCAGTGAGGATCAGACGGCATGATAGCTTCTCGGCGGCGTGATAGAGCTGCAATTATTGCAGCGAGAGCTCGTACAAGAGGAGATGACGTCGAGGACTCGTATCTCTGGACGGGAAGAGTACCCCCGGCCAGTTCTCATATGAGGCGGTTGACGGACGAGCAATTTCGTGCACCCCGTAGTATCCAATGTAGAGGATCTATATATGTTGTTAGATATACCAAAGATCATGATGATGAGTCTGTTGCGAAGTATGTTCAAGCAGCATTTGAGGATGACATGCAGATGGTGGAAGAGACAGATGTGTTACATCCTTCTGAAACTACAAAGGTGTCAGGGGTGCCCCGTCTTTCTAAGACGGAGGCTTTAACTACTACAAAGGTTACTCCACATACGGCTACAGAGGCGCATGCTATGGATGATATGAAGATTACTCCTCCTATTGAGACATAGGTTACTACTCCGGTTTTGACAGATGTATTTGTACACACTGATTGAGGGTTTCTTAGAGGGCCTAGTGACTGTTTCGTGCTCATTGGATATGTCGATCATGTGACATTCAGATTATGGCAGTGGGAGGTATGTATATGATATGTCGATGATGTGACTTTATTTATTATTGATATGTTGAAAATAACTTATGCTTTTTAGTTTGTTTGTTACAGGACCGACTTCCGCTGAAGATGCTCCAATCCACGGGAGGAAGCTGAAGAAGTTCTTAGATGTCCCGATGCCCCGAGAGGTCGGGGAGATTGTTGACAATTGCAGTCTCTTTCCTGTGAAGTACATGAAGAGGATTGATGCAACGACCTTAGAAGATGTCATCTGGACACCCTACATAGACCATAGAGTTTATAGGAAATTCAATGACATTTCTCTTTTTTTTTATTTGCGATGGAAGACCTTAGTGGCTAGACATTAGGTGTATGTGTCAGTTTAGATATGTCCAGGACATACCACGTCCAGGTCATCCTATCATCCTATTCCATCTGAGGGCATTGTTTTTTGGTTCTGAGGGCATTGATTTTTGGTTTGTTAGTCACGTTATTAGCTTTGCATGTGCCTTTAGATATTGTAGTGGAGGTCCACATTTGTCTACCACTTCTATAAATTAATGGGCTCTTGTTTTTTATTTCACACAACCAGAAAAGATTTCAAATGTCACAAATAAACATCTAGTATGTCGTGAATATCTTCTTCTCCAACGCGACACTTAGGCAAAAGTTTAAGCTCAATGAATAGACCTCTTTTGCATGTCTGAAATACGAAATGCATAATCTCCTACATTACGGAGACAATCGAAAAATTGTTAAACTTAAGTACCGTTTACCGTCAATTGACAGCGAAGGGAATATTGAGGTCAACAATTTTGAACTCAAGACGAAAATAAATTCCGCTAAAATGTAAATTACCAGAATTTATAAAATAAAATAATAAATATTTTCAAAAGGAAAATGGAGGCTAAATTACCCAAAAAGAAGTCAAACAAATTAACAATAATTAATAATGATAAGATCCATTCCCAAGCTAAAACAAAACAATAATCATCTAATCTTGGTGATTAATTTCTGTTGTATATATAAAAATAATTTAAAAAATATAACCTTAGTGTGAACCATGTTCTAATTCATTTACATGAGAAGAAAGAAAAACTTTGCTAATAATTCTCTTGAAAGAAAAACCAAACAAAGACAAAGAAGTTTCTGATACAGAAGCAGAACCATTTTCACTAATCTCATAACTTCTTGGACTATCAATAACAATCTCAACACCACCACCATGAGAATCATCGTCAACAACCAAAGATCTACATAGTGGACAATTGCTATGTGAATTCAACCACATGTCAATGCATTCAACATGAAAAGCGTGTCCACATTTTGGTAACTTTCTTCCAACCTCTCCCTTTTCAATATAACTCAAACATATCACACATTCTAATTCCTCTGTTTTATGTTCCGACACAAACGTGGGAATCTTCGAAACTGTTGTTGGGTCGAGTCCGGTAAAGGGTGGGGCTTCGGTGTTGAAATGGTGGTGAAAGTTGGAAGGAGTTAGAACGTCGGACACCGGAGGCTGCTGGCGGTGAGGATTTGACTGTGAGTTGGACTGAGCTAGGAAGCATTTGGCGTAGACATGGAGAAGGAGGACGAAGAGGATTACTAGGAAGAGAGAAACAATGGCTGCAAGCATGATGATGTTGTTGCTGTTGTTTTCGTCGGAAAACATGTTCTGTGCTAGTTGACTCAGTGTGTTGGTGGACGAGTTTACTGAATCGTGCTGGCTCAGCATTTGCAAGTGAAGTATGGTTAAATGGGTGAAATGGGTTTGGAGGAAAGGTTTGAGCTTGAAGTGATTTGTGAAATAGTGAACAAGATTTTTTATATATACAAACAGAACCTTAACGCTTGATTTGTGTGTCCAATGTAGAAGAATCTTGTTTTGTTATGGTTTTGTGAGAGAGGAAGAATCCTTGTATTCAACTTGGCCAAGTGGTGGGAAAATGGAGGCTAAGGCATGTGAGAATGAGGTGAGGGGAGGATGAGAAAAAGGAGAGGAAGAAATGAAGTGCTCGTGAAGGCAATGGCTGTGGAAGGTGGTAGGTGAGTTTAATAGATTCATGTGGAAGGTTTCTAGTCATATATATATGAATAGCTTTTGGGGCTTTTCTGTTTTAAAGAGATGGATGAATGTGAATTCAGGGGTCCCATGTGAGTGTAAACAGATGCAATAAATAAATGTTTTTTTTTCTCTTTCCTTTTTTTTATTTTCACCACCCTAGGAGAGGGTACTATAGCCACCCTCAGTCCACTGCTGACTGCAGTAGAAGATCTTTGCATAGATTACATCCCATATTTTGCTGCATGTTTCCAGTGATGCATCCATCCCTTTTCAAGCTTTTTTTTCTTCTCCTTTTTCTAGATTTTATAGAGTAGCCATGTCGTATAGTACACCACAAAATTTAACAATTGAATATGTATATCATTAGGAACTAATCAAGTGGGTTAGATTACAAAAGTCTTGTGTATACATTAAAACAAACTCATTTGCTTCTTCTAAGACCTCTTCCAACATGCTGATCATAATTCATAAAGGTATTGAATTTTATTACTTATCTTTGTTTTATTTTTCTTAGATGTTTCATCACTTTAATTGTACTCACTCCCTTACAAGAGAAAGTTAATGTTTTAGATTCATTCAATAAACAAAGTATCTAGTCTATATTTAGTCTAAATACATTGATTATTCAAAGAACATTAATTTTTAATTTCTCTCTCCTCAGTCACAAAATCACACAGCACTGCAATGCAACATGTGATCCAAGTCTGTTTTTCATTAGTCCTTAGTTGGCCTACAAATGCTGAGACCTGCAGCATGCTAATTGTAGTCTTTTATGACAGAACCAAGTTTTCTCATGTTGGTCCAAACCTATTTCTTTAGGTTCCTCACTGTAAAATATTCTTTTGGTTTTGAATTTTAAATTTTTTCAAATAAGGAACTAAAGAATGGTCATCAATAAGAACAAACTATATTTTATAGTTTAGAGGATCACAATTTACATGATAAATCATCATATTTTTCCTCGTTTCAGAAAAAAATAGTTTGCATAAGATCTATCCTTCCCATCCCTTTTCATATCTTCTTCTCTTACTCAAATCAGTCCATTAGTTTGTATCTTTTCTCTTGAACACCTGTAACTCCCAATTCTATCTCTATTATAGTATGAAGTGGCACCTGTAAATGAGCAAAACCTCCTTACATTAGATATCTTGTACAAAATTCATGATTCACTAAAATGTTTCTGAAATTGTGGTGGTGAGTGAACCTCACCAAAATATTCTAACACAAAAGTAAGCTAAATCCTTCACTTTAATATCTTTCAAATGTTAAATACGTTGAAGGCATAAAACATCTAGAGTTTAAACTCTTGGTGAAGGAAAATATAACATAACAACTAGTATGTTAACATTTTCCAATCTAAAAATAATATTTGCCAAAAACTCAACTAGGTCTATGCATCAACTCCATATGATAGTAAGAACAACACATTCAAATAAATATGAATCCGTATATTACCTCGATATGTGGAATTTCTTTCAAAGGTCTATCCGTAAAATAAGCATATAATGCCCTCAAAACTGCCTGCGACAAAAGAAGTATTGGAAAAAATAATCTCAAGAATCAAAACCAGTAAAAGATACACGAATGCAAGTTTACTTTAACATCGTCGTATATGCAAATACCTGGTGAGATACCACAACAACAGGTGCTCGTTGCCGCTCAAGCTCAATAATTACAGGCTCTAACCTGAAATATCATTACAACATGAGTTATTTATGTCAACCAAGTAGTAGCTAGAATCTAAGTAGTGTTAAAGATGAAATGTATCTTCAACCTTTGAATAACATCCAAGTAAGACTCCCCACGAGGATAACGATATCTAAGTTTGTCCTTTTTGCGTGATCTGCAAGAAAAAATAAAATAACTAAAGGCACTTGAACATTTTAATCGGCATTCTGCTCCTATCAAGCACTTGGTTTTTTATCTGATTCAGTGTTCAAATATGCAAGATTAAAAGTTTGAGACATACTCATACTCCTCTGGCATGTTTTTCTTGATTTCTTCGTATGTCATTCCATCACACACCCCAGCATCTATCTCATCAAGTGCACGCCATTGGATCTAACATATATAGAAGGCAAGTGCAGGAAGACCATTAATATGTAACTTTGTCAATCCATATCTCCTGATTTAAGGATGACCCTAACCTTAGGAAATCCACCAATGGGGCCTGCTGTCAGAATTGTTCGCTGCAGTGTACTGGTCCATATCTAGACAGAGATTGCGAACATTACAAATTATTCATCATGTCTGTATTTTCATACATGCATTTAATAGACATGGCAATAGAACAAGGCCATTATTCTCTAGTTTATTCTAGAATCCTCTTAGCATAGCATATTCAGTATATTATTTCTTAGCATATTCGTCTTTATTATATTATTGCCTATATTACATAATTTCCGTAGTGCAGTCTAGACACATGGTTTCACCATATGTCTCTCCTTTTTTCACTCTTTCAATATATCCAAAGCCTATTGAGAGGCAACCCTATACTCTGCTTATTTATTAGAGTAAATACACTAGGTGTATTAGTTACAACTGTAACTGTAACTGCTTTACTTGTGTTAAGCAGAACAGATTAGCAATGTTTAGAACTGTCTAGAAATGTAGTTACAACAAACTCTATGCTAAGCAGCATAGCTGAAACGGACTGAGTTAGTTACATTACCCTATAATTAGCAGTAAGCTATTTACTGTAAAAACAGAATCAGTTTTCTATCAAATCAAATAATATTCTCTCAACTGAATTCTCGCTCTTCTCTTTTTAGAATATTCAAGATGATGAAATCTTCACTTTGGAACGCGGATTTGAAACATGGCCAACAATGTTTCAAATCCGCGTTTCAACAATTTGATCCGAGCCTCCATTTCGCCTCTTTTAAACACCACCAAAGCAACCAAGATCTTAATGCCATGATACCAGTTGATAGAAAATGGTACCGATAATATATAACTGAATTATTATTGAATACTCTCTGTAAAATTACTCTCAAACAGAAGCAGAACATACACAAACACACTTGCAAAGAATGAAAATAAGCATAGTACAGAAAGAACAAGGCCACGGTTCTACACCAAGTTTTGGGGAGCTTGGTTCACTCCCACGCAAATAACCACTCAAAAACTTCTTGTCAGCCCATTATGACTTGCCCTTTTCCTATTAATTCTTACTAACACACATAACTGACAACACAATTAATTACTATTAAAACATAACTGCAACTAACTGCATCATAAAACCTAACTGCAACAATTGACTTCCAAAAAACTAACTTCGGTCAGTTTTGAGCAATACCATCTCTTCTGTTATAATCAAAAGTGTAGCATATTGCTACAAGAAACATGGCATACTAGCATTAATTTCTTGAAACCATTAAGTTTATTTGAATGAAAAAATGCATGCAAGATTGAATCCATACAATTGGAAAAGCTTACAGAAGCAGCTCGTTCCGATTCGAGACGTTTTCCAACAAATTTGGCAAGCTTCTGTTTATAAAGTTCTCCAGCCTCACTATTGAAATAATTAGGTAAAGTTAGTAGCTTAAAACTTACAGCAATTTTTAAAGAAACCAGCTATCACATTAAAAAATAGAATTCAAAGATAGAGGAATCAGAACACTTTGCAACTTCTCTTTGCAAAACAGTCCTAGGAATCAATCCCTACAATGTATTGTTCATTCAAGTTTCGTTGGCAATGTATTTTTTACTCAAACGGAAGATACAGTAGAGAGGAAGTTACATGCAAAAAAAAAAGAGGTTTCTCTACTGATTTAAAGTGCCAAGACAGAAACTTGGGCCAGATTCCTGAATTGTTTTGAAATCTAAAGGCGAAGCAGACTCGCAATTTCAATTGCATCCACTGACTCTATGTGTAAACTCGCTGTCGAACTAGCAATTCAAACCGAGCCAGTACAGAGAAACATTTGAACAAGCGAGCCAACCAGATTTCACCACCTGGGGGATTGTGGACTTGTACGAGCTCATGAGTCAACACGTGATTTCGATAAGCTTGCCTACAATAATGAGATGCTTTCCTTATTTCTCTTCTCAACTACTTGGGTGGGTACACCGTACACCCAATTAAAGAAATAGTTGAAAGAGAAACCCCAAGCAAGACTAAAGAAAAGAAAGTAACATCTAACAATTAAGAAAATACAATTCAAATATTCCTCTTCATGTATAGACAGTATAGTCACAGTGCCTCCACGGCACTTCTTTTTAATTCTCTCCTGCAAGACTTATCACAACTTCCTTTGGCATCCATTATTGTTCCTTGTCAACCATTGACACCATCGCTCAGTTTTCCATCACCATTGTTGAGGGAAAAAAAGGACCTAATACTCCTAACCCATTATTCTAGGTCAAGTACAAGTATAGTACAACTAGTACAAGTCAATAACACCAAAGTCTTAATAAGACTCAAACCACAATTTACTTTAATATTCTATTAGTTCTTTAAGGTAAATCAACAGAAATTTCATTTTCATTCATAGAATAACCTGTCAGCATGTGTCCTCATCAATTATAACTATAAAAATATGAGAATATACCTTAATGCAGGATCTCCTCCAATTCTGCCTCTCACATTATCCTGACTTTCTCCATGCCGGGTGAGTAATATTGGGCGTGGTGTAAGATGAGTATTCATCTGCAATAAATGAAGAAGATAACCAAATACTTTTAAGAAACTTACATGAGACATGGAGTAGCATTTGCAGGGTTATATACCATTAATCTTTAAAAAAAAAACACTATCTTGGGAAGTCGAGCAAAAGAGGATTGATACTTGTTACAAATGAAACTCCCACAAAACATCACAAAATAAGTAAAACCACTATCTTGAGAAGTTGAGCAAAAGAAGATCATATTTGTTACTATTGAAGTTGGTATTTGTGTTGTTGGAGTTTATTTGAAGTCTCACAATGCATAGGTTCCCGGATTGCTGATTGTATAAATATGTGAGAGCAACCTCACCTTTTGAGCTAACTTTTGGGGATGAGAGCTAAGCATATTTAACATGGTATATATGTTGGGTTAAAGAACTGCAATGTAGGCATTTGACCCAGGGTCAGGCTAGGCGTAGGGGTGTTTGAGATCCAAGCATATTTAACATGGTATCAGTGTTGGGTTAAAGAACTGCAATGTAGGCATTTGAATTTGGTATTGTAGTTGTTTGAAGTTTGTTTGAAGTCTCACGTTGCTTAGGTTTCCAGATTATTGATTGTATAAATATGTGAGGACAAGCTCACCCTTTGAGCTAATTTTTGGGGATGAGATCCAAACATATTTAAGAGTTACAAATGAAACTCCCACAAAACATCACAAAATAAGTAAAAGCCAATCACCAGCTGCATGACCATACATACGGTAGGTGGAAAATCAGTCAAACCAATGAAAGTAAGAAACCTGCAAGTCATGTGTTTCGTGTCTGGAATATTCATTCTGTACTGTTTTTGGCATTTTTCTAAGCAAAAACAAAAATTGTCTCTTATTTTTCTAGTAATTGTTCACTCAAACCAATTGTCTCTTATTTTTCTAGTAATTGTTCACTCAAACCAATTGTCTCTTATTTTTCTAAGCAAAAATACATTGACTGGAATTTCATTCAAGCATTTCATAACTATTCAGTATTTTTACAGAAACCATTGGGATAAAATTAGAACCAATGACAGTTTCTAATTTTCCCTTTCAGATCCTCTTTGTAATTCAAATAATACTAAATCAATTGTTTTGCATCTGATGAGAATGCGAGGCTTTGAATGTACTAATTAACTATATTCTTTGAAGAAACTTACCAAGAAAAAGACAATTCGTCCAGGTAGGTAGCCACTGATGTTGTTCACCTAAACCAGAAGAGCTAAACTGTGAGTATTAACCAATCAATGTCATATCATAACCCATATTTCTAAGTGGCTAGTGAAAACACATGGAGACACAAGCATTTCATAATACTTGTACATATTTTAACATAAATTTTGGGTGTGTAGAACAAAACACGCTTTCAGTTTTATGCTTTATGTGAACCATGCAATAATTATTAAGGCAGGCACAAAAAACTCAAACTATGTAGTCATAGGTTATTTGAAATTTGAGGTTTTGTTCTTTTTTATTTGTCACTGGCAAAGTTCAAGGTAATATTAATTGCACTTTTGTTAAAATTATCCCTAGGTAATTATTACATAGAGAGAAAAAATAAAATGAAGGTAATAAATAATTAAGGGTATTATAGGTAAAAAAGAGAATTGTTGAAAAAGTATCTGATTAGTGTGTGAAAATTCAATAAATGACACTTAAAAATAAACGGAGGGAGTAATAAATAAAAATGGAACTATTTTAGGATAGAATAATTAATTATTTCCTTTTATTCTTCTGTACATATCACTATAATGTTCTGTAATTATTAGGATAGATTTTCTAGTATCATTTATTAGGATTAATAAATTCATGTTCAATAGTGTATATATTAGAGCACGAAATTTGTAACTTACTAATGAACAATATTTAGATTATTCAGACCCTTTTAAGTTGATATCAGTACTTTTGATTAGGGAGGAAGACTCTACTTCATCAAAATCTAGCCGTCTTTGTTGTAGCCACTTTGAGCTGCCTACGTTGCAGCTGCCAACATTTTCACTGTGCATATTTTGTAGTGTTGCCACTCAGAATCACCTATAGCAACTGATATTGCCGATTTGCCATTGTCAGCTGCCACCTTTTTTACCAATGACCATACCCACATGTTCACCACCCTGAGACACTTAGTCTCTATCATCTCCCTAAACATTCCCAAATATGCACGGCTGTAGATTGCCCTCTAAAGTAAATGTTTAATCGGGTCACCCTGGCCTTGCATAGTTACAAAAGGTGGTGTCGAGTCTCACCTCGTTAACTAATTTTTCTTGTGCGTTTTGTCAACTTGGGAAACATATCTGTAGTTCATTTCCTAATTAATTGGATTCATAGTCAAGGTAAGTCTACCTTTGCCTTGGTTCACTTTGACATCAAGGTCCTAGTCGTACCGAGTAAACATCAGGGTTCGAATACTTTGGTATGTTTATAGATGATTACTCGCATTGCACTTAGTTACTTTTTATGAAAAACAAATCTGAATGTTCTTCATTTTCAGTCCTGTTGCCTTAAGATAATGAGATAGAAACACAACCCAGTGTTACCATGTATACTATGTGAAACTGAAATGATAATTCTCGTGAATACCTATCTCAATCAATTTATACTTGTATGGCTTCACATGACATTCTTCATCAAACATCATGTGCTCATACCCTCTCAACAAATGAAGTTGCTATACATAAAAATCATCATCTTAGAGAAAAACCTTGAACTCTACCAGTGCATGAAAATTGTTGATATTTGTAAATACATAGTGTTGAGAATATATGTAAATAGAATAGTCTCACATCGACTATATCATGTAATTAGTTGTAATCTCTCTATATATAATAAAGTCTCCGTAGTGCTTTTAAAACACACAGTTTAACCTAAATGTCTCTTAGTCTCTCCTAATTCAATATGGTATCAGAGCCCCGTTTAAGATCTGGTGGGCCACCTATTATGGTTTTCGCTATCGGGCCACCCACCATTTATCTCCACGCTCCAGATGTCCAGTCCTGGGCGTGAGGGGGTGTGTTAAGAGTCCCACATCGGACAATATATGGCCTGAACATGCGTTTATAAGTGGGGGCAGTCCTCACTCTACCAACCGGTTTTGTAGGGTTGAGTTAGGCCCAACCACACTTCTTAACACAGTATTTTTACATAAACCATTGGGATAAAATTAGAACCAACCCTACAAAACCATGTTAAGAAGTGTGGTTGGGTCTAACTCAACCCTACAAAACCGGTTGGTAGAGTGAGGACTGCCCCCACTTATAAACGCATGTTCAGGCCATATATTGTCCGATGTGGGACTCTTAACAAAAATGTTCCATTTTGATTTTGGGGGATGATGTTCGTATTGCTTGTTATCTCAAAAATTGATGCTTTCCTCTGTCTTTGATAACCAAGACTCCATTTTGTGTTATTTCCTTAGATGATTCTGCATTCCTTGCAACCTCACATCTCTGGGTCTACTTGTTATCACAAAAATTGTTTACTCAGTCTCTCAAATGTGGTTTTCTTGGTTACACTCGAGTTTAAAAGGCAACTCTAGGAGTAGGCATGTCGCGGTGTCCGACACTTGTATGATATCCGTACATCATATGTCGGAAAAGTCAGGGACTTAAAAGCTTTGGAGATTGTATTGTGGTGGCAGTTTGCTGTTGATTCCACTACAGTTTCCCGTGTTTGTCATAGCTTGTGCTTCGTTGCTCATGCTTAGATTCTCCAGAAGTTGTTCACGTCACAACCACACAAGAGTCAAGTTAGGACACTGTCTCAAGCTCAGATTTGAGGACAAATCTATTTTTTCAAGTAGGACCCTGAGTCAAGTTAGGTGGTGGTAATGATAGGACCCTGAGTCATGGCCTTAGTCAAATAAGAGTTAGTTAAGATATTCCCCGAATTTTAGGGAATATTATGTCATAAAAGAGAAGGAAAGGGATTAGAGAAGTCATTCATTAATATTGTTAGAAAATTAGTTAGGAAAGTTACTATCTGGTTTAGAAGTTTATAGAACTCTGTTTATCCTTTCTTTTTCCATTTTCACCATTGTAGAGCTTTTGAGCTCATTTTTTCCATTCAATAAAAATGCCTTGTTCAAGACAATTGCACTCCTACTTGTCCCTTTCCCATCTATCATCTTCGACAACCTCCGTGTACAGCACCTATGTCTCAACTTCTAGCACCTAGATTTCCACCTCCAACACACCTTCACCTTTAGCATTGATACCTCCACTTACAGTTTGTGAAAACTCCCATCAGACCCCACCTCATCCTTTTCTGGTCCAAACCTTATGCCCTTGATCATCCAATTTCACTTCAAAAAGGTATACGTTACATTCGTAATCCTTCTCCTCATTATGTTACCTTGAGTTATCCTTGTATATGACCTTCACATTTGCTTGTTCTTTTTCCTTGTCTTCTATATGTATTGCTAAGAACAAGCCAAAGATTAAAGGAATTGCTAAAGGTTATACACAATTCTTTGGCTTGGATTATGGGACACTTTTTTCCCAATAGCAAAATTAGCTTTTGTTTGCTTTGTCTATGGCTGCTATTCGACCCTTGCCTCTTCACCAACATGGTATGAAGAATGTTTTTCTCCATAGTAATCTCAATGAAAAAGTTCATATGGAGCAACATTTTTGAATTGTTGCTTAGGGGAGTCATTAAAGCTTGTTTATTAACCCCAAGGGGTTGGTCTGTTGGTGTTGGTGAAGGCTTGGGACCTGAGAGTGTGCACCTCTCAAGGTCTCAAGTTTAAATCCCGCTAGGTGCTAACAATTCTAGTGTAGGGACAATCCATACAAAACTCTGCTCTTACTTTAAGTGGGTCCCCGCAAGTGGACGGTGGGGTTGGTCTCCTCGAGTTAGTCGGTCCTAGGGCCGGATACCGTGGTTTCCAAAAACAAAAAATAAGGCTATTGCCTTCACAAATCTGTTTATGATCTCAAAAGTCTCCTAGATTCTGGTGTAGCAAACTCAACAACGTTGTTTAGTAGTTTGGTATGACTCGAAGTGGATCAGTCGGTCTTCTATCACCATTTAGGAACATGATAATTTTACTTGGTCGTGTATGTTGACAATGACAACATTGTCATACAGGTGGTGATTGTCCCCATTTTCAAGCAAAAGATATTGGCAGACTCTAATACTTTTTGGGGATATAGGTGGCACAATCCGAAGATGGCACTATAATTTCTCACAAGGGGGACATGTATATCATGGATATTCAAGAGGAAACAAGTTTGATGAATGCTAAACCAGTTGATACTCATGAATCATAATGTCATGATTCTACCAAATAATGAAATGAGGAGCCACTATAAGATCCAAAGAGTTAGAGACACAGAAGACTAGTGGGCAAGCTGAATTATCTTACTTTGCTCGTCCAAATATCAATTTTGTTGTTGATGTGGTAAGTCAATTTCATAAGTCATTGTAAAGGACAGTGGGATGCCATAATTCACATCTTGAAGTGCATTAAAGCAGCTTGATGAAAAAGGTCTTAACAATAAGAACAAGGGGCCTACTCAAGTTGTAAGATATTCGGATGCAGATTAGAAGCCTCTCTCTCCTACTAATAGGAGATCCATGTATGGTATTGTATAATTTTGGAGGCAGGCTTTTCTTTTGTACATATCATCAAAGTAATGTATAATTATGAGTATGATTTTCATTTCCATTTTCTTGGCTAACATTTCTTAGAAATCATGTTTAACTATCTAATTATGAACACCGGAAACATGACACCGACACTGACACGCCGACACGGCTAATAATTTGAAAAAATGAATAAATTAAACGTAATCACAAGTGTCGGTGTTGGTTTCGGACACCGACACTAACACACCTTTTTTCAGAGGTGTCAGTGCTATACACTATTAATAGAGCCTCTAGTTTGTAACTTAGCAATCAATATTTTCATATTAATCAAACTTTCAAGTGTATCTACTAAAACTTTTCTTAATCTAAAGAGCATCACTATATGGTATAGACATGCATATCAAACTTGCGATAATAACTAACCAGACAATGAGTAAGTAGAGGGAAATTTTCAATACACATAAATGACATAGTTGAAGGTAAAACTTACTTGTATTTGCCCACCATGTCCACTGGCCATATCAATCATTTTGATGTATGATCCTTCTTCTACAGTCTCATAAACCTAGTTATACGATATCAGCATTATTTAAAGCTCACCCAGAACAGTCATTAAAAGTATATGTGAAAGACTCGCCTTCTCATAATTGGTTACACGAGTTTTAAAATCTCTTAGCCCAGCCTCAAAATCTGGCCTGAAAAAGAAAAGCTAATTGCATACGTCTCCACAAATTGATCCAGATAAGATGTCATTGGTTTAGAGCAAACATACACTTCTGCATAGTCAGGACTTTGCTGAATTTTATAACGAATATTTCTTTCGATCATGTCTACATCATTGCATATTGTCTCTAGAAAGATAATCTACAAAAATGCAAAAGTGCATCAGAAGAGTTCAAAACTAAATACATCATTTTCATATTACCTACACAACAGCAGCCATCAGTGACTAAAATACCTTGCATCTTCCTTCAGCCAATTTCATTAGCATGTTTCTTCGCTGCTTGCTACTGTTTGTGGCATCAAATATCCCAACCTATATTGAAATTAAAACTTATGCAGAGAACTTATAAGAAAGCAAAAAAAATAACAAGTTACCCAACAAGAATGAAATTACCTGACCACCTTCTTTCATCCAAGTTATCATATCCTCAAATGCGAGCTTTGCTACCTAGTGGTACATGACATATTAAAACTATGTACACAGAAAGGTCAACATGGTGTTAACATTACCAAAATATTCGTGACAACCCAATACAAAAACTTAAAAGTAACAATATATCAGTCTTAAAAGGTATTCAACATAAATTTTTAAGTTGGATCTTCAACATTTGCTAGATGCAACACCAACAAGACCATTCAAGATAAACCAATGTTAGAAATAGAGCATTCAAATAAGAGTTTGTAGTCGTACACTCTAATATTTGTCAATGTGAGTTTATTTTCTAATTTGTATTCAACAATAATGAGTCATAAATGGCATTACCATTCAATAAAGATATCAGGAAATTCAATTTATATTATAACTTCAATCAGTTTTGATTTCCTTTAATACAACACTTAAGAAACTAGTTCCTGGAACTATTTGTTCTCAATATATTCAGCACATTGCCCATTAATTGATTTTAGCACAAGTAAACTATTGGCAACTAATGCAAACATAAAAAAATAAAAAATAAAACAAATTAATTTTTGTTCAGGCCTTAAAAGATAAATTAGTTTATTTTAATAAAATTGTAATAAGTCTAGAAGCAACATCTTCATAATTCTAGTTATGACCAAAATATGCAGTCAATCAATAAACTTTACACTCTATCATATATTATTTGTTTGAATAAATTTACTGGCCGGAAGTTACCTCATTACGGGCCTCTATGCCTTCAGGATTGTCAGCTCGAAAGAAATCAGCAGACTACATAGAACAATGACATAAATTTAAAAAAATTCCAACAGAGCACAATAGCCAACTTTAATATCATGATTCCAAGAATAAAAACTAATTTTTAAGACAGGGAGCCAAGCTCTCCATAGTGATCAGTTTAGGTCGTGCGATACTCTCTTAAGTGGTAATCCTTAGTTTACTACTTATCCTTATTTTGAGTGATACTCTTTTGTATATATATTTTGTACAACCCCATTGTGTAATGCAAGTCATTCATTCTAAATTATTCAAGTTAAACATTTTGGTTGCAAAACGTAATTGCTTAAACTTTTAGGTCAAGCGGCTCATTTGTGATTCCTTGAATCGTGGTAGTTTAAAAACACATTGTATTTTAAACTATTAGAACATTTTTTAAATATCTCTGAATATTTTTGATATTATGTTAGAGCATCTTAGGTTATCTTCTAGGATCCATTTCTAAACTTATATCTTGAATTTTTTTTCCTATTTATTTAGGATTAGGAGTCTTGTATTCTATAGATAGGCATTAGTGTGTAATTGTTAGTATCAAGTTACTATCAAATTAGTATCGAGTTTGTACGAAATCATATAAATCATATTTCACCACAATCAATAATTATATCTTTCTTATCATTATCCTTCTTTTATCTAAAACCCATTACTTCAACATAAACATAAAAGAACACAAAAAGCACAAGGCATTGACGTTATGCTTGTAGTTTGAACCGTTGCTCTTGAGGCATTATTCAAAGTTCTTAGCGCATCAATAATTGCTGTCTTTCTCAGTAATGCGAGTTCCCTAGCTTTTTAGAGCATCAAAGCCCCGTGTCATATATGTATAAGTTGTGTCAATTCTAACAGCTAGGAATGGGATTTGTCTATAAAATGCAAATAATACGTAATTGAGAAAGAATAAACTATCCTATGGATTCATTTCCATTAAGTTTACCTGACTAGCTCCGTGCTTAAGGCGGCGATACTGTGACATCAAAAAGTGAGCATGTTAACATCATACTTGATATATATCCAATCTTCCACTAGGTGTGCAAGACTGTAGGGTTATGTTTGGATTGATGGAAGGAAATGGAATGAAATAATTAAAGGTACATAGTTTGAATTATTAAAAATAAGATGGAACGTAAGGGAATGAGTTGCATCCAATATCCTACTTTTTTCCCTCCAATTAGGATGGAATAGAATGAAAAAACCTTTTTGACCATTCCATCACTATAACATGCGGAAAAAAATATTGGTAAGTTTATTCCATTATCTCCTATTTCATTTTTCATCCGACCTTATTTCATTCCACTCAACTCCATTAGATATCCAATCATAGCCTTCATTACAAAGAAGAATCAAGTCAAGAAAGTGAACAACCTTACCAACATTGAAGTGCTTGGTATTATGACCTAACCAGCGAAGATATCTTGTAAGTTTAGCTGCAGTGAAAGTTTTACCTCGAGCTGGCAGGCTCACCTAAATATAAGGAAATAGTTAGAAACATTCAATTTCAAATAGTTTAATTCACTAAATCAGATTAAATACAAATGGGGATGTGTCATTTTCACTGGGTACTTCCAAATTCAAACTTTTTAAGGTATATTCCTTTATTTTTTTAATCTCAATTTACAGCCAAAACGCCAATGTAAAGCCAAAAATAAATAACCCATCAGAAAAGTTACTAAAAGAAGTTCATAACTAGTTATTTCTCAAAGAAGAAAAATACCATGACAATCGCCAAATGTTTATCCTCCTTGGGTCCCAGCATCTGATCAGCAATGGCACCAGCTGCAACAGCTCCAGCCGCTGCTGGAAATGAATTCTATCCAAAAAAGGGGGTGCAGAAGCAATTGTTTGTAACAAAACACAATTAACAGTTAGAAGCAATAAATTACCATTAAAAATTGAAGTTGAATAATAAACAAAGTTGAATTCATTTATACAAACCTTGGTATCAGGCTCCAAACTAAGATTGGTAGTAAAAGATTTTAAACTAGAACATTTTACAATTCTTGGATGTCCAACACCCCTATCAACAAAAGGTCCCCTCTGACCATGTTCCGTTCGGAGATTTGACATTGTTCCCACCGACTGAGATTTAACCAATTTAGAACTTTGATACACTCTAGATGGATTTAGGGTATTGAACTCCATCTCCTAGTTGGGACATCAACATAGTCAATTAGATATGTTTCACAATAAAAAGTTAATAATAATATAACCTACTAACTTACTTACATTTTCCTCTTAACCTCAAGAAGTGGTGTTTTTCATTTTAAACATCAAACGTACTGCTATTTGTTACATATATTTGTAACTAGCTTAAATCTAAGTAAGTTTAGCTTGAGGAGAGTGTTAGAATATCTAGAAAATATCGCACTATATCATTGTTCCGTTTTAGAATATTTTGGATAACCTCTTACAGGTGGTTTTCCATATTCATCAAGTTTAGTTTTAATATAAAAATAAGGGATAGTACTTTATGCTTAACATCACTTTGTGCATGAGTTTTTGTTTAAAATCTCTGGGCGAAAGTTAAATATTAAACTTTAATGTCAATCATAAATTTTAAATATGAATGTGAAAGTTAAATATTTACTGTTTCAGGTTGATCAATAGAAACAATGTCATCTGCAATGGAAAAGTAATCGCTGCCAGACCCACTATTATTCAGTGATCTAGGATTCTCTGTCAAGTTAGCTGCATATACAACAGCTGAATTTGAGGGAGCTGGGACGACATAATGCTCGAGATCAAGTTCCAAACCCACAGATGAGACAGTCTGAACAAAAATTAAAAAGTTAAGCATAAGGTCCATAGTAGTGTCTCACAAAAGAAAAACTGTTTTATAGACAGATTTATCATAAGATGGAATGAGAGTTAAAAAGTAAAACATATCAAAGCCACCGGCTAAGATACATGATTGGACGACAAGTTGTAGTATGTGACATGGCAGTGTGAGAGAAAGACGTGTATTTCAGCAAAAAAACTTTTTATATGGTAGATTAATCACTTGAACCTTGATAATGGCGATTTTCCACTATCAGATTACGAAAACATTAAAAGACAAACTGCAGTTCTGTGAAGAGAATGAAATTAAAATTGACTGCAGTCAAAGAAAAATCCCAAGGCATGACAAGTGCCTGCACAACTTCAGAAGAAAATAATTAATTGTGCAACAATGAAAATTAATTGGACTATCACAGTGATCACTGCACTAATAGAAGAAGAACATTGATTACAGTACAGTATGATTTACAGCTAGGCATGGGAATAAAGACATTGACAGAAAAGAATAAAATTGTAGAACATGAAAAAGAAAATAAAAAACAGTAATGACAAATGCAAGTCGCTTGTTAGCCTGTTTCATTTTATTCTAAAGAATGAAAATGAATCATCTCTTCAAGTTTATGCAGATGTGAACTAACTTTAAAATGCAACTATTTAATATTATAAGCACAAAAAGACAAAGTATGAGACAAATTAGCATATTTAATACTTAACTAATCCAGATTGAACAAATCAATATATTTTATATAACAAAAACAAAGCACAAGACATCATGCACGTTCACATGAGCCTTTTTAACACAGTCGTCTAAAGAATTGCAACCAGAGTAACACTTTGTTCTACAGCTACCAGAAGGAGAACGATGTAGTGGGGACAACGTAGATAAAAATGAAGCAAAATGGCATATGGAATCTTACTTCAATTTCTGTCCGAGGTTCTGAATCTATGCTGACATCAGGTATCCCGCGTACAGACGAAGGATGGAAATTCTCCCTATAAGCCCTCCAACTAGCTGCAAGGTCGAAGGAAGAAACTCCGCTTGCTTGAACAAATACTTTATACTCAACAGCCTGATCATTATCAAGCTTAAACGAAGCAAGCCTAGCACCATCTTGCAAAGCTCCCCCAAGGAGCACACGGCTCGGACCTTCCTCAACAAAACAAGGTGAATTGGTATCCTTTGGCTTTAGGAGGAACTTGAAATCCAAAGCGTCTAAAAATCCCAAACAAAATCAATATATAAGATTATAAAATGTAGGCCAGACATACAAAGCATCTGCTTACGATGATGCCAATAATGTTACTATGGACCGGTGAAAGAACTTCAAAAGAGCTTATTTGGACTCATTTTATGACATAATTTATAATATGTCTGTAATAGTATAATACGTCAGCTTATTTTTATATTATGGAAACAGATTAGAGTCTGTTTGGATAAACAACTTACTTGCTGCTTATAGCACAAGTATTTATCAAAATAAGTGTTTATGAATAAGCTCGCATAAGCTATTTTTATAACAAAAGATAAAATAAATTTAAATTGTTTTTATATATTGTTTTCATTATAGCTATCTTGAAGAATTTAAAATGAGTTCAAAAAAAATTATGAAAAATATCATAAGCTGTATTAATTAAATCTCCCAAACGGTGTTACATAACTTATGACAATAGATAAACTCAAATAAGCCCATCCAAATAGGCCCTAAGACATGTCCATGAACTGTTTTCAATTTATTTTCATACAATCACTAAAATGAACGGAGCGGAATGGAGTAGGACGGAGCGGAATGGAGCGGAACGAATATCTCATTCCATTGTTTG
Source organism: Lathyrus oleraceus (assembly GCF_024323335.1). Taxonomy (NCBI): domain Eukaryota; kingdom Viridiplantae; phylum Streptophyta; class Magnoliopsida; order Fabales; family Fabaceae; genus Lathyrus; species Lathyrus oleraceus. The sequence continues at coordinate 138,350,782 of NC_066580.1, forward strand.
GAATTTTGATAAGTCTTTAGTCAAATAAGAGTCCTAGTTTTTAGGATAGTTTGTTGAATTGATTTAGTCAAGTTTGTTTCCTTATTTTTAGCTAGAAGTGGGTTGTAGTTTGTTGCTGCACGTTCATTTTGTTCCCTATTTATTTTACAGCATTTCACAAGGAATAAACAAGTCATTCGCAGTATTGTTAGTTGTTTTCTATTGAATTCTTATTGCATCTAACAATCTGGCATCAGAGCGTGACTTGAGAAAGATGGGTTCAGAAGCAAACTTTGTTTCAGCGTCCATTCCAAAGTTCGATGGTGACTACGACCATTGGAGCATGGTCATGGAGAATCTTCTTCGATCCAAGGAGTATTGGGTTGTTGTCGAATCGGACTACAGCCAGCCTACGAGTATGGATGGGATGACGCCGACGCAAAAACAGAACCTAGAGGAGATGAAGTTGAAGGATTTGAAAGTTAAGAATTACTTGTTTCAGTCACTTGACAAGTCAATTCTGAAGACGATTACGCAGAAGGAGACATCCAAACAGCTATGGAATTCCATGAAGATGAAGTGTTAAGGTAATGTTCGAGTGAAGAGAGCTCAGCTCAATCGTCTACGCCGGGATTTTGAGGTTCTGGCAATGAAGCAGGGAGAATCGATAAATGATTACTTTGGTCGAGTAATGACGGTTGCAAATGACATGAGGAATTATGGGGAAGATGTGAGTGATGTCAAGATCGTTGAGAAGATTTTGAGAACACTTACTGATAAATGGAACTTCATTGTTTGTTCCATTGAGGAAGCCAAGGACATAGATCAACTCTCTGTGGATGCCTTGCAAAGTTCTCTGCTCGTTCATGAGCAAAAATTCAAAGGAGATGGAGGAGAAGAACATGCTTTGAAAGTGACTCATGAAGGCTATGGTGGAAGAGGACGAGGAAAAGCTGCTTTCAGAGGAGGCCGAGGACAAGGTAGAGGCAGGGGTCGCCTAAATTGGAGCAAAGATACAGTTGAGTGTTATAAATGTCATAAGCTTAGACATTTTCAGTATGAGTGCCAAGCAAATTATGCAAATTTGGATGAATCGGAAGAGATGGTGCTAATGGCATATACTGATACGCTTGGAGGTGATCGAGACGACGTATAGTTTATTGACTCTGGATGTAGCAATCACATGTGTGGTGATTCATCTCTCTTCTGTGATTTAGAAAAGGGGTTCAACAAGGTGGTAAGATTGGGGAATTATGCAAGCATGAATGTTGTTGGAAAGGGAAGTGTTCGATTGACCGTAAAAGGAGTGAATCACCTTGTACAGGATGTGTATTATGTACCGGGGTTGAAAAATAATCTTCTCAGTGTTGGGCAGCTGCAAGAAAGGGGTTTGGATGTACTGATGCAGTCAAATATGTGTCGGATTTATCACCACACAAAGGGATTGATTTTCAAAACCACCATGGCTGCCAATCGAATGTTTGTGTTGCTATCGAACACTCGATAAGTCAAACAGGAAAGAGATGAAGAGTGTCTCCAAGTAATCACTCAAGACGTGGCTCATTTATGACATCGAAGATTCGGTCATCTCAGCTACAAAGGATTGAAGACTTTGCAAACAAAGGGCATGGTGAGAGGCTTGCCAAGTTTTTCCGAGGGTGAGATTACGTGTCGCGATTGTTTGAAAGGGAAACAACATAGAGATGTAATCCCAAAGAAAAGTACATGGAGAGCATCATCAAAGTTGGAGCTCGTTCACGCTGATATTTGCGGCCCAATATCTCCAATTTCAGAGGGCAGCAAGAGGTATTTTATTTGCTTCATTGATGACTATAGTTGGAAGGCATGGGTGTGTTTTCTTGCTTTTAAGTCGGATGCATTCACTTACTTTAAGTTATTTAAAGTTCTTGTCGAAAAAGAAACTGGTTTGCCCATTAAATGTCTCAGAACAGATCGTTGGGGTGAATTCACATCAAATGAGTTTAAAGAATATTGTGAAACGAATGGGATCAAGAGGCAATTAACTGATGCATATACACCGCAGTAGAATGGAGTTGCTGAGCGGAAAAACAGAACCGTGATGAATATGGTGAGGAGCTTATTGGTTGAGAAGAATGTTAGAAGAAAACTTTGGGCAGAAGCAGTGAATTGGGCATTTTATGTTCTTAATAGATGCCCGACATCATCGGTGAAAGAAATAACGCCAGAAGAAGCTTGGTGTGGGGTGAAACCTTCAGTCGAGCACTTGAGAGTCTTTGGTTGTATAGCACATGCTCATGTACCGGATGCTCGGAGAACAAAGCTTGAGGATAAGAGCCACTGTTGTGTTCTTTTAGGGGTAAGCGAAGAATCAAAGGCATATCGGCTATATAATCCTATCTCTAAGAGGATTATAATTAGTCGGGATGTCATCTTCGAAGAAGAAGAAGAAGAATGGAACTGGGAAAGGAGCTTTGAAGATGACAGAAGGTTTGATCTGGAATGGGAAGATGGCAACGGTGAAGAGGTGGAGGATTCCGACGATGGTAGTGAAGAAGAAAACGTAGCTTCTCCAGTGAGAGACGAATCCAGTGATGGCAATGAAGAAGATAAAGCGGCTCGTCCGATGACACCCCGAGTTAGAAGAGCACCAACATATTTAATGATTTTGTCTCTGGTGATGGTCTTTCAGATGAAGGGGAAGAGGTACAAACTCACTTAGCCTTGTTTGCTAGTGCTATCCATTCTGATCCAATTTCGTTTGACGAAGCAATAAAAGGAGGAGAAATGGAGAACAGCCATGGATGCCGAAATGAGATCAATTGGGAAGAAAGAAACATGGGATCTTATTGAGCTGCCTAAAGGAGCTAAAAGAATAGGAGTCAAATGGGTGTACAAAACAAAATTGAATGAGCTCGGAGAAGTGGATAAACACAAGGCTCGCTTGGTCGCAAAAGGGTATGCTCAGGAATACGGAGTTGACTATGAAGAAGTATATGCTCCCGTAGCTCGCATGGACACAGTGCGAATGATTTTAGCACTTGCAGCACAAAGAAGATGGTGTGTGTTTCAGATGGACGTGAAATCAGCTTTCCTTCACGGGAAGTTAAGAGAATGTGTACGTGGAGCAGCCAAGAGGTTATGAAATAAAGAATGAGGAACATAAGGTGTACAAGCTCAACAAAGCTTTGTACGGACTCAAGCAGACACCACGAGCATGGTTCGGCCGAATTGAATCATATTTCAGAAAGGAAGGTTTTGGGAAACAAACAAGGTAAACATTTAATCATTAGCTTGTATGTTGATGATTTAATTTATACCGGAGATGATGAGAATATGATGGTTGAATTCAAAGAGTCCATGATGAAGGAATTTGATATGACGGACTTGGGTAAGATGAAGTATTTTCTTGGTATTGAGGTAGTTCAGTTTGATGGTGGTATATTCATCAGTCAGGCGAAGTACATGGTGGAAGTGTTGAGGCGTTTTGGAATGGAGCATAGCAATTCCGTTGAAAATCGAATGGTTCCAGGATTCAAAATCTCCAAAGATGAAAATGGTATTGAGATGGATGGTTCATTCTTCAAGCAGCTGATTGGGAGCATGATGTACTTGACCGCTACGAGACCGGATATAATGTATGCAATAAGCTTATTAAGCATGTATATGTCAAGGCCTACAGAAGTTCATCATTCGGCAGCCAAGAGAATTCTACGTTACTTGCAAGGTACAACAACGTTTGGTATTCTTTACAGAAGGGGAGGAACTCATGAGTTGATTGGTTTTACTGACAGCGATTATGCCGAATCAGTGGAAGATAAAAGAAGCACCTCAGGCTATGTTTTTATGCTAAGTGGAGCAGTTGTGACTTGGTCTTCTCGAAAGCAGCCGATCGTAACACTAAGCACAACCGAAGCTGAATTCATTGCAGCTGCAGGAAGTAGTTGTCAAGCAATATGGATGCAACGGGTGCTAAAGAAGATTGGCTACATGGGCAGTGAGAGTACTCTCATCTTTTGTGACAATAGTTCAACAATTAAGTTGGCGAGGAATCCGGTGTTGCACGGCAGGAGCAAGCACATTGATGTGCGCTACCATTTCTTACGAGAGCTAGTGAATGATGGAGTTGTGCAGCTTCAGTTTTGTGGTACAAGGCAGCAGATAGCCGACATTTTCACCAAACCATTTAAATTGGAGCTATTTCGGGAGATAAGAAGGAGGCTTGGAGTGTGTGAACTACCACATGTTAACTAGCTGCAAATGCAGTCTAGTTCAAGGGAGGAAATGATAAGCCTTTAGTCAAATAAGAGTTCTAGTTTTTAGGATAGTTTGTTGAATTGATTTAGTCAAGTTTGTTTCCTTATTTTTAGTTAAAAGTGGGTTGTAGTTTGTTACTGCACGTTCATTTTGTTCCCTATTTATTTTACAGCATTTCACAAGGAATAAACAAGTCATTCCCAGTACTGTTAGTTGTTTTCTATTAAATTCTTATTGCATCTAACAAATTTTAGAACAGAATAAGATAAGTTGTTCATTCCGCCCAAATTGGAGGGGAAGAAATATGGCGGTAAGTGATGGAATGGAATGGAATCCTTACCACTCCATTCCGCTATGCTCCATCGAATTTTAAATGATCCAAGCAATGAAATACCATTCCATTCCATCTCTCCATCCAATTCCATCAATCCAAACAAAGCCTAAGATAATTTACTCGAAAACATTTCGATTTTATTTTATATTTTGCAACAGAAATAACTTATACATAAACACTTAAATGTTAAGCACTTACGTTACAAGCAGTTAATTAAGTTGTTTATCAATTAACTTAAAAGACAATACCGTGATTTTGAGGAACAACAAAACTAAACTCCCACGTTGACGCCGACTCCCGTTCCATCGAAAGCTAATCCAAACACAGAAACAAAAACAACAATAAGAAAACAGAATCACCAAAAAAATAACAATAAAATAGTGAATCGTGAATGAATCAAATTTACAGCTTTGGAAGAATCACAAGCCCCGGGCAATGCGGAAGAACAGAAAACGTGAGGGAAAAGGTTTCCCGCGATTGGATTCTCCATCTTCACAGAAACATAGAGTAACTCAGGGATTTGTAAAGGCGATAGGTGAATGCTGGTTCCGTCTTGTTCTTCATCGCTACCTTTTACCATTTTTTTCTTTCGCAACGGTTGGTTACCGTCGCATAGAGCAACGTGAAGAGAAGAAAGTATAGAAGGTTTTATCGTTGTGAGAGTTGTATTAACGTGTAATGTGTAGTCGCTATCAGAGATTTAACTGTTCTTGTTTGTTTCTTTCGATATATATGTGTGTGATGAGGAGAAAGATAGACAAAAGGATAGAAACTTTTTATTCATTTTATATTATTTTATGAAAAGACAAAAAAATAATGTTATCTATCTATATTTTTTTTAATAAAGTTCATAATATATATATATATATATATATATATATATATATATATATATATATATATATATATATATATATATATTATACACCATATCACATGTATAAAATAATTTAAATTAAACTTTAAAATGATATTGAGATGATATGGCAGATATTAGACAACTTCTAAATAAATTTAGGCTCCTATGTCTTTTAATTTAATTAAATACTTTGTTTTGATCTTTTAACTAAAAAAAATCTGTGAAATAGTCTCTTAACTAACATTCATATATCTAAATGGTCTCTTCCATTAGTTTTTGTCAAAAAAAATGTTCAACAGTGTCTATATGGCAGGACATGTAGGCGCATCTAGCTTGTTGACTGAGCGTGTGATGTTATATTTGTACTCTAGGATTGATTCTTCATGTTTTCATATTGAATCTTCATCTTCTCTTCCAACTTTTATTTTTAAATCCTTTTCATCCTCTTGTTTTCGTTTTCAAATCGTTTTCTTCTTGTTGCGTTTTCTTTCGTTTGCTTCAATAATGTCAAAGAATTCAAGTTATGATATAAGTTGGGTCTTATATAATTACATAAATATTAAATTAGGATTATGGGATAAAAAGGGATTAGAGACCTAGAAGTGTCAGCACGTGAAAATAGAATTTTGAGAGAAATGGAGGTTAGGGCTTGAAGAGAGAAGAACATCAATTTAATTTTGAATTTGCTTGCAAAAACTCTAAGGTAAGGGGGGAGAAAAAAGCTCTTTATGGGTGTATAGCATTAAAAGATAGATAAGAGAGATCCTTACTCTCTTTAGGGGTTGTATCAAATCCTTATGAATTGTTGTTGATTTATTCTGAAAATTGATAAATTGATGTGTGATTATTTGATTTCATGTCTGGATTGTATATGCAAGATTATGTTTTTGTATACATGATGTTTATGCTATAGTGGAGATTGTTGAAGGTTTAGAACATAAACATGAATTGATGAAATTGAATTAATAATTGGTGAAATTCTATCATTTGACATGTTATAATGGTACTATTTGATATCGTATAATTTTTTGGGCATATTGGAATGATTGGGATTATAATTTTGGAGTTCTGGGGGATTCCCATGGTAAAACGCGTATTTTTGTCTTCTAATGCAGGGTGACGGACGTAATCTAGATGACGGGTTACCTGTCATGCACCTATGGATGTTTGACGGGCGTCAGCTCTTTGATGAGAAGATTGTCATGGTCACCAGATTTTTTTTTCTAAGTCGGTCGTCAGCATGGTGACGATCTGGGAGTTTTGGGAAGGTGACGGTCGTCACCTGGGTGATGGGTTACCTGTCATGTTGTTAGAAGGGGTGTTATCGTCCCTGCTGCTTGATCTGGACTGTCGGCTCGAATTTTTGAAGTGTTTCTATTGTTTGGGTGATGAATGGCTATTGTTTGACTGCCTTAATCTTGTTAGTTAATTATTATGAATGTAATTAATTAATTGTGTTAGAATTATTATTGTTGAACGGTAATTGCCTTTTATACCTCTCTTTGTCTATGGTGTAAATACCTACGGTGTTATTTATGTTTTAACAAATGAGAACATGATTAATATTGTTGTTGAAATACATGATTATAGGATGTTAAATTGTGTATTGTTGGTGTGCATATGTTGTGATTATTGGTGGATAGTAATTCAGAAGGAAGGATTACATGTCAATGCATATTGTTTATGGTCAGAAGGGGGCGTAAACATTATTATTGTTGTTGCATTGATTTGTATGACATGCATCATTTGTGTCGTGTCGCTGAGAGAGGCATGTTCGCTAGTTCAGAAGGGGGTACTAGTGACTTATCTCAAGCTCAGAAGGGGGGCTCATGGGTTCAGAAGAGGGGACCAGGTTCCTGAGTGAACCAAATGTTAAGTTGGTACCACATACGTAAGTGTCACGTTGTGTCGTGAGTCACATTGCATATATATGATTATAAATTGTTATAAATGGGTGTGAGATTATGGTGAAGTTGATTATGTATTGAATGTATGATATGTTATATATTTCTCTACCTTCACATTCTTTACAATATGCATATTGAAGTTGTTTCTCACCCTTTTGCTTAACGTTATCCACCATGGACATCTTGTAGATACTCGGGAGTAAAGTTGTTGTTGTGCGTGGAAGGTGGCCTGTTAGAGCTACTCTTTATTTTATTTATCGCTTTTATCGCATGTTAGTGGTCTTAGTGCTTTATTTGTGTAACATCGGGGTGGGCGTTTGTTATGTTTTTCAGTTAGTATTGACTTTGGTGTTTTACAAGTTACTACTTTATTTATGGAGTTGAAATGAAGTTGTTTTTGTCTTCTAATGCAGGGTGACGGGCGTAATCTAGATGACGGGTTACCTGTCATGCACCTAAGGATGCTGACGGGCGTCAGCGCTTTGATGAGAATATTGTCATGGTCACCAGGATTTTTTTTCTAAGTCGGTCGTCAACATGGTGACGATCTGGGAGTTTTGGGAAGGTGACGCTGGTCACCTGGGTGATGAGTTACCCGTCATGTTGTTAGACGGGGAATTCTCGTCCCTATTGCTTGATCTGGATTGTCGGCTCGAATTTTTGAAGTGTTTCTATTATTTGGGTGATGAATATCTATTGTTTGATGTTAGTTGTAAATTTACGTGTTGGGTTTTTGTTATCGTATCCACAGGGATTGTAAGATATCACCGCCGTTCGATGGTTGTATTAATTCTAGCTCAATGTAACAATAAGGTTTTGGTTGGTTGTCACGTTATCTTGCATAAAAAGGTAATAAATTGCGGTAAAAGTTATGGTTTTAATAAATGAGAAATATTGCCAAAGTTAGGGTTCGATGATCACTTTGCATGTATTTGTTCGGTCAACAATCTTATAAACTCCTTTAGATGATAAATTATTTCACAAGGTCCTCCCAATGTGTTTCTCTCGAACACCCATTGTGAGTTTTGCCATTTTGATCCATTGTTTCTCTCGAACACAATCTATCAAAATGACAACTTTTTAGTTCAACCTTATGGTGAACAAAATCATTCATTACTATCTCTAGCTTAACAAACAAGATTGGATGAAAACCTAGGTCAAGAGTTGGTAAACATCTCTCGATCATAAACCAACACAAAGAGTTTTAAATAGAAACAAAGTTTTCATCATATATTCACCATTAAAGAGTTTACACATGAAGATCCTTACATTTACACACAAAGCTAGTAATCACCTACATCTAACCTTGACAAATGGAGGACTTAGCTACTCATTTTCATGGTAGCTTGGTCGGCAAGTTTCGGAAGAAGGTTGATCAACATCCAAGTCGGATAATCGATATTGGATGGGAATCCACCTTCTTTTTGTAGAAGATGGTTACAAGATGAAGAGAAATGAAAACTAGGGCATAAAAGCTCCCAAGAACAATGCTGTAAAAATATCTAACAAAAGTACAAAAGTGGAAAAATGAGGTAAAAACTAGGTATGGTGCTCAAAAGTGGCACCTGCTACTTATAGAGTAGTACTGGGCTGTCATGCTCGCTAGGCGAGCAGAATGGCTCGCCTAGCGAGGGTCAAATTGTGGCACCAAAGGCACCTGTGCCCAGAGAAAACAGGGTCTGTTGAACTGTCATGTTCGCCTAGCGAACAAACCTTCGCCTAGCGAAGGACACGCTCCAACCTTCGCCCCAGCGAGGTTGAGAGGTTTTGCTACTGGAATGCTCGTTGGGGACTCGCTAGAGATTCGCCTAGCGAGTGAGTGCTGGCTGCGCTTTTCACCAAAACTGAACGAACTCGCTACCACCTTCGCTAGCAGCTCGCCTAGCGAATTTATTGACATTTTACTGGAGCTTTTCGCTAGCAGCTCGCCTAGCGAGCAGGTTGATGAATGCTTGTATTCATTGGTTCCTTTGCCAATTTTCTTGTGTCTTCATTTTCAATTAGTTCATGCCTTTTTCCTGCACAATAACACACAAATCAAAGGCACCAAGCTTGTTTATCAATGTAATGCATTTCATCAAAAACAAAGGTGATTTTGACAATTTTAGCAAGGAAATAGAGTGAAAGATACCCTTAATTGATGGCTCAAATAAGCACTTTTGGGTATCTAACAACTCTCCCCAACTAGATTCTTGCTTGTCCTCAAGCAAAGTATGCCTCTTGAAGGACAAGAGGATTTGCTTTAAGAAAATGGTTTCTCCGAAGTTGGATAAACGGCTCAAACACAAGCGAAATCAGCATATACAAGTTTCCAACGGTTCGAATAAAATAATACACAAGAACTAAAACTTAAATAGCAATGCAAAATATTTATCTATCTACAACAATACTATTCTGAATGAATCATCCTATCTCTCCTCTTCGAATAAGGAATGAAGATTTTACGCGTTTGCAACCGCGGGAATAATCTCACTCTCTAACAAACAATGAAGAAATCAAATAGATTCATACAATGTCTAACAATTATAAATGATACTGTGGAAGCATAAAGATCACTAAGGGCTTTTCGGTTGAAGCTTGGTTAGGTTAACAAACAAGGGTCATTTCTAAGGCCATTGAAACGAAAGTGCCGATGCAAAAGAGACATTCATAGTATTATTCACACATCTCGACTTTGTTTCATTTGTTTCTTATTTGAAACCTTCACAACACATATTCCACAACTCAATTTTTATTTTTCACAATTTTTCTTCCAAGCAAGCATTCATTTTCAATCTTTCTATTTTTGTTCTTTTCTTTCACATCAAATATACAAAACAGATGTTTCTTTTCTATATTTTCTATACATGTATTTTTTTTTATGCTTGCTCGGTTTTTTCTTTTCTTTTTCAAGAGTTGTGGTACTTACCGATTCTTTTTCGTTCTCCCCAACTTATTTCTTCCTCACCCTAAGTGAATGCTCTTAACTTTTTACGGCAAAAGAACAATAATCAAGATTTTCCGGGTTGTAAAAAAAAGATTTTTGAGATCTCGCTTTATTTCAAGCCGAGATTCAACTGTTTAAGCTCAAAGGGGTTAACAAATACTCTCTCTGCTCACAGGTAAGTTGTTTTTGGATGTAGTTGTGCTCGAAAGAAAACAAGTGCCTTGATCATTTCTAATTGCTTCCACAATTTCACAATAATAAAAGACAAAGCATGAATCACATGAATCAACAAAATTTATTAGAATCCAGCATTTACATGTACAATGGAGGTTTCCTCACAATTTGTGGTTTTAAGTCCTAGATGAAACATTCATTCAATTATGTTGCAAAAAGACAATATTCAATTTACCAAAAAGAGTAAAGTTCCTAATGTATTCTAACATTCTAGCCGAAGGTAACCATGTACCTTAGCCTCATTCACTTGTTTATTCTTATCATTGTCATCCAAGCTCGGATGCACCTTCATTGGGTACTTCTTGAGGAGCAACCAATCTAGAAGGTTTGCCACTTAATCACCCAAAAATTTATTAAACAAACAAAATTAAAAACAGAAATAAATAACATTAACTGAAAATATAAATTTGTTCATGGGGGACAAAACACCCCAATAGTACAACACCAAAGTCAAGATACAAAATCCGAAAATACAAATAGAAATAACATAAAAAGAAAACTGAAAAGTACAAAAACTTAACCCTCTAAGGGCTCAGGACTCCTCCTCGCTACCGGCATCAGAACCGGTAGCCTCATCATCAACATCATCATCATCATCATCATCAGCAGCATCAGCGCCCACCCCCTCACCATAGACAGGCATGTCCACAGGCCAGTTGGCGTTAAGCAGAAACTGCTCACGCGCCAACAATGCCTGAGCACCGGTGGGGTCATTTCCTTGCAGTTCTAACCTCTGCATACAGTTGTGCATATCTGTCATGGCTCTCTGGGATGCCTCCATCCACTCAAAACTGTAATCGCACACAGCTCGGAGGTAGGGATCAAGTCCAGGAGTAGAAGTACTAGGACCATCAGAAGCCCTGGTACTCCCTGTAGCAGCACTGCCTCTAGCATTCTTCGCTCTACAATATTTGGCCACATACCGGTCATCGATAGGTGACGGGATCCTTACCTGACCCCGAGACGGAAGTCTCACCCTTGCCTGAATACACAAACTCATGATCAAGCACGGGAAAGCTAGGGGACAATTAACACGAGCCCCCGACTTTAGCCCGCTCTCAATCACGGACTTCAGCTCATTTGCGATGATCCTCGCCACATTGATCTGGACGTTGGTGAGGATAGAATGGACCAAATGTGCCACAGGGATCGGCACTGTAGAGGTGTGGGATTTAGGCTGGATGTTGGTTAAAACCAAAAGCAGTATCAGTTGAGCCATGGGAGTCATGTCCTCCCTGTGATACCTCATTGGAACCCCAGATGGGTTCAGCTCAACAGATTTCCCTGGTAAAAGCAGGGCGGCAGAAATTGCTTCAACATCACAGTGAAGCCGTAGGTCAATGTGGTATTGGTCTCTCTCTTCCGCTCCCAGCTGGAGCGGTTCCCCAAGGACTCGGTTGATGGCATCCCGATCAAATGCTATTTGACGCCCGGCCACTTTAGATACCCAAGTAAAGGGCTCGTCATCATCGGGCAGTGCGTTAGCATAAAATTCCCGCACTGTAGCTATGTCGTAATGCTCTAAGGGATTAATCAACCGATCCCATTTCTTCGCGTCAATCAACCCGGCAAAATTTCTGTTAGTGCCCTGTGGGTTGATCAGGAATCGCTTCTCTGGAAGAATTTTCCGCTTCTCCAGAGAAATGTATCTGGCGGCCTGCTTCGGGCCGACAAACTTATCTTGGTCAAACTGGATAGGCACGGTCCGGGAAGTAGTCGTTCCCTTTCTTTTCTTAGGCGCTCCAGACCTTGACTCCATCTGCAAAATATGAGAGGAAACAACACACACCAAACAAACAGATTAGACATCAAAGCAATATTCAAAAGACCGTCATGCTCGCTGCTGCTTCGCCTAGCGAAGTGGCAGCGAACGCTCGCCCCAGGTTCGCCTAGCGAGTGCTAGCGAACCTTACGGGTTTTGGGGTTTTTCAGCATGTTCAGAGATTCTCCCCCAAAACCCATACTCAAATGGTTCCAACATCAGAACCTAATGATTTAACAAGTAAATAATCGTTCTATGCTATTGGGGATTACATATTTGCATTCAAAACCTAAAATCCCCAATTCTAAAACCTAAAATCCGAATTTGCAAAACCTAAATTACCACATGCAAACCTAATGTTTCCCATACTCCACTCATCCTAATTGCAATTCAAATTGGAAATTTAGAGTTCAAACAAAAAGAAAAATGTAGTAGGGCAAACCTTAGTTACACGGATTTGGAAATGTGAAGTGAGTTGAGTTTGCAATCGACCGAAAAGAGAGAGTGTTGGTGAGAGAGATGCAAATGAGAGAGTGTGGAGAGCTCTGTAAAAATGTTCTCAGCAGGGTTGCAAGACAGCAAAATTGTGTTAGGGCAAAAATGAGTGCCCTGCTGAGTTTTTAAATAAGTGCTGTCATGCAGCGCTCGCTGCTGCTTCGCCTAGCGAGCAGCTAGCGAATCAGCTCGCTACTGCCTCGCCTAGCGAACAGCAAGCGAGCATGACAGCAATTGCCTTTTCAAAGGCAGCAGTTCATGTTCATACAGCATGGTCTAAGCACAAAGAAACCCAACACAACACAACACAAAAACAGTAAATACTTACAATGTTGGGGTGCCTCCCAACTAGCGCTTGTTTAACGTCGGCTAAGCTCGACGGTGCGATGCTCACAGAGGAGCATCAAGAGGCAAAGCACAGCTCTCGCGATCCACATGACCGCCGAGATAAACTTTCAACCGTTGTCCGTTCACGGTCCAACTATCTTTCTTGTCTATGTCTTCAATGACAATAGCCCCGTACTCCTTCACCTCTTTCACCCGAAATGGCCCAGACCATTTTGATTTCAACTTCCCGGGAAACAATTTCAACCGGGAGTTGAACAATAAGACCAATTGTCCGGGCACAAATTCTTTGTTACGGAGCTTCTTGTCGTGATACTTTTTTGCCTTTTCCTTGTACAACCAACTTGAGTGGTATGCGGCATTGTGCATCTCTTCCAACTCAAGTAGTTGTACCTTCCTTTTGTCACCGGCCAACTCATTCTCAAAATTTAAAAATTTTAGGGCCCACAAGGCTTTGTGCTCCAATTCAACCGGCAAGTGGCAAGTTTTACCAAATACCAATTGAAAGGGAGTTAGGCCAATTGGAGCTTTAAAGGCCGTACGGTAGGCCCATAATGCTTCGTCCAATTTTTGGGACCACTCCTTTTTTGAATTAGACACGGTTTTTTCGAGGATTCTCTTAATCTCACGATTAGAGACCTCAGCTTGCCCATTAGCTTGTGGGTGATACGGAGTTGTCACCCTATGCGATACACCGTAATGTTTTAAAATAGTTTCCAAAGGTGCATTACAAAAGTGTGACCCTCCGTCACTTATCAACACTCGGGGGGTTCCGAAACGGGAAAATATGTTTTTCTTCAAAAAATTTATCACCGTTTTCGCATCCGCCCGAGGTGAGGCAATCGCCTCAACCCACTTAGAGACATAATCGACAGCAACAAGCATGTACTCGTTCCCATAAGAGGGTGGGAAAGGTCCTACGAAATCTATGCCCCAACAATCAAATACTTCCACTTCTTGGATATTTTGGAGAGGCATTTCATCTCTCTTACCTATCCCACCGCTTCTTTGGCAACTGTCACAACTTTGCGCATGGGTATGTGCGTCTTTGAAAATAGTGGGCCAATAAAATCCCGATTGAAGAATTTTAGTGGCCGTTCTAACCCCATTATAATGTCCGCCGTAAGGCGAGTTGTGACAATGCCAAAGGATGCTCTGGGCTTCATCGCCAGTCACGCATCTCCTTAATAGGTTATCACTACCCAACTTAAACAAGTATGGGTCATCCCAGACATAATACTTCGCATCCGAAAGGAACTTCCTTTTTTGGTTCGATGTTAGGTCGGAAGGCACAAAACCACTAGCCTTGTGGTTTGCAAAGTCTGCAAACCACGGCCTAACTTGAACTTTAAACAGTTTTTCATCAGGAAATTCTTCCCGGATTTCTTTTTCAGACGCGGTAACCTCCACATTCACTAAGCGGGATAAATGATCCGCTACCAAGTTTTCCGACCCTTCTTGTCTTTTATTTCCACATCAAATTCTTGTAACAAGAGGATCCAACGGATGAGCCTTTGCTTCGAATCCGGTTTGGTTAGCAGATATTTAATCGCCGCGTGGTCGGTATACACAACGACTTTAGACCCTATAAGATAAGACCTAAACTTTTCTAGTGCATACACTATTGCAAGTAGTTCTTTTTCAGTTGTGGCATAATTTATTTGAGCCTCGTTAAGAACCTTACTCGCATAATGTATCGCATGAAAAGTTTTGTCTTTTCTTTGGCCAAGTACCGCTCCAACAGCATAGTCACTCGCATCACACATTAGTTCAAAATTTTCATTCCAATCGGGAGCGACTATTATTGGAGCGGTAACCAATTTTTCTTTTAAAGCCTCAAAAGCTTGCAAACAATCATCGGTCAAGAGAAATACCTGGTCCTTGGCGAGAAAATTGCTCAAAGGCTTGGCCACCTTTGAGAAGTCCTTGATAAAGCGCCGGTAGAACCCCGCGTGCCCCAAAAAGCTTCGGATGCCCTTCACATTCACCGGAGGGGGTAATTTTTCAATCACTTCAACCTTAGCTCTATCCACTTCAAGCCCCCTTCTAGAGACTTTGTGGCCTAGCACGATCCCCTCGGTCACCATGAAGTGACACTTCTCCCAATTAAGCACCAAATTGGTCTTCACACATCTCTCCAACACCGTCTTCAAGTTCGCCAAGCATTGACTAAAAGACCCACCAAATACCGAGAAGTCATCCATGAAGACTTCCATTGTTTTCTCTATTAGATCGGCAAAAATGGCTTGCACACATCGTTGGAAGGTCGCCGGTGCATTGCACAGCCCAAAGGGCATTTTTCGATATGCGAACACTCCAAACGGACACGTGAAGGCCGTCTTCTCATGATCGGCCGGGTCAACCGCAATTTGATTGTACCCGGAGTAGCCGTCCAAAAAACAATAGTATTGTTGGCCCGATAGTCTTTCGAGCATTTGATCCATAAATGGGAGTGGAAAATGGTCCTTTCGAGTCGCGGTATTCAACCGCCTATAATCAATACACATTCTCCACCCCGTTGCAACTTTAGTGGGGATCAATTCATCCTTGTCATTCCGGATCACGGTAATCCCCCCCTTCTTCGGAACAACGTGCACGGGGCTAACCCATGGACTATCCGAGATCGGGTAAATCATTCCCGCATCCAATAGCTTTACAACCTCCTTTCGAACAACCTCTTTCATGGTAGGATTTAAGCGGCGTTGTGGTTGAGCTACCGACTTGAAATCCTCTTCCATCAAAATCTTGTGCATACAATAGGATGGACTAATTCCTTTTAGATCGGAAAGAGTCCAACCCATTGCTTCTTGATTTGTTTTTAGCACAATGATTAGACGGGCTTCTTCTTCTTTCGTCAAAAGGTTGCTTATGATGACCGGCTTTGCCTCGGTCTCATCAAGGAATACATATTTCAAAGTAGAGGGTAGCACTTTCAATTCAATTGGCGCTTTTTCGTCAATAACCTCCTTTTTCAAGTTTTCCTCCTCTACTTCCCATGGTTGTAGGTCGTCTAAACTATCAAGTTCCTTTAAGCATTCCTCAAGAGCTAGCTCTTCTTCAACAGTGAAAACCTCCAATGAGTCATCAAGAGCTAACTCCATAGGAGATATCTCATGAATATGCTTTGAAACCTCCATAATAGCGTCTTCGATCACATCGATGCGAAAGCTATCATTTCTATCTTTAGAATGCTTCATTGCCTCGAATAGATCGAATGTCACTTCCTCATTTTGAACTCTCACCTTCATTAAACCGTCATCAACATCTATCATCATTCGCGCGGTCTTCATGAACGGTCGGCCCAAGATGAGCGAAGCATCATCATCTTCCTCCATATCAATAACAATAAAATCGACCGGGAAAAAGAATTTGTCGACCTTCACCAAAACATCTTGGGCTACGCCATGAGGATGGGTCGTCGACTTATCCGCCAATTGCAACGTCATTCGGATGGACTTAATCTCAATGTTGCCAAGTCTCTTGATAATTGACAAAGGTATAAGATTAATGCTTGACCCCAAGTCAATAAGTCCTTTCCCGACATAGACGTCACCAATTTTAACCGGCACTGTAACTCTTCCCGGATCAACCTCTTTCTTAGGAAGCGTCCTTTGAATAATGGCACTACAGCTCGCATCAAGGACGATGGTCTCCGGTTCCGTATACCTCCGCTTTTTTGTTAGTATGTCCTTCATGAACTTGGCATACTTGGGCATTTGCTCCAAGGCTTCGGCAAACGGAATGTTGATTTGCAACTGTTTAAAAATATCCATGAACCGGGCGTAATGCCGTTCATTCTCCCTTTTGGACGGAGCATGAGGATAAGGAAGGTTTTGGATAGGGGTAGCGCTCACTACCTCCTTTCCCTTTGCAACTCTAGCACTCTTCCATCTAGGATTTTTCACTACCTCCCTTATTACCTCATCACTTGTATTTTTCCCCATCTCCACACCTTTTTCTTTTTCAACTTCACCATTATTTTTATTCTTTTCAACTTCTTCACCCTCACCCCACTCTCCTACTTCACCATCAACATTTTCCTCCAATATTTCCTCCTCAATTTCTTTCTCTTTCTCTCTTTGTTCACTCTCAACTCCTTTTTTATTCTCACTACCCAACTCCCTCCCACTTCTCGGTCATGATCGCCTTACAATGTGCGTTAGGATTTGTTTGCGTGTTTGCCGAAAAGGAAGGACCGGTTTGTTGTTCCGCGAGTTGCTTGGCAAGTTGCCCAACTTGAGTCTCGAGATTTTTTATGGCCGCGTCATTGCTCTTTTGGTTAGCCATTGACATTTGCATGAATTGCGTCAATGTCTCTTCCAATTTAGAATTGACTACCGGCGGTTGTTGAGATTGATACGGATTTTGGGGAGGGTTTTGACGGCTAGAAGAACCACCTCCATAACCTTGGTTATGATAATAGTTGCTTCTAGGTTGGAACCCTTGGTTCCCTTGGTAATGTTGTTGTTGATTTTGAGGGTGCGGTTGATAAGGTTGTTGTTGTTGTTGTGGTCTCGGTTGATAGTCCCGTTGATTGGCCATGTAGTTTACTTCGTCAAAACCGGGAGGTGGACAAAATCCGGTGTCATGTTCACCTTTACAAAGTTCACAACAACCTATTTGTTTAGCTTTTGACGGTTCTCTTAACTCTTTGATTTGTTGCGTTAAGAGTTCCACTTGTTGTGAGATGAGCTTGTTTTGGGCAAGGATGGCATCATTCGTCCCTAGCTCAAGCACTCCCGCCTTCTTCAAAGAATTTCCTCGACTTTGACTCTGAAGATCATTTAAAGCCATTCGATTTATGATGTTTGTGGCTTCTTCGGCACTTTTTGACAATAAAGAGCCACCCGAGGTAGCATCCAACAATGTTTTGCAGTTTGGTTGAAGTCCATTTTTGAAGATATGGATTTGAGTCATTTCATCAAATCCATGCCCTTTACATTTCCGAAGCATGGACTTGAATCTTTCCCACGCTTCATTCAAAGATTCACTGGTTCCTTGTGAAAACACCGAGATGGCCGTCTTCGATTCCATGAATCGATTATGGGAGAAAAATCTTTCGATGAATTTCTCTTCTAACACGTTCCAGTCTGTCATTACGGTTGGTGTTTGATCTAGGTACCAATCCTTTGCTTTACCGAGCAAAGCGTGGGGGAATAATCGTCTGAACAACGGAAGCTCCTGAGCCTGATCCACTCCGGCAGCCAATGTTATCTCATAAAATTTTGTGAGAAAAGCAAATGGGTCTTCATGGTCCATTCCGGTGAATGGACTTCCATATAATAGATTTAGAGTTCCCGTTTTCATCTCAGCTTGCCTTCCGGTGTGGTTGGCAAACTGAGCGGTGTTCCTTGGACTATTGATGCATGGAGTAGAAATTGGTGGTGGTGGTTGTGGCTCCATGTTTGGTATGAATGGTGGTGGATTTGTGGTTGAAGAACTTTCTCCTTGCTCTTGGCGTTGTCTAGCCTGTTCCCTCCTACGTCTCGTTTTGCTATTGAGGCTCCTTGCGGTTCTCTCGATCTCAGGATCAAAAAGAAGTTCGTCCACAGGGATTTGCCCTCGCATAAAACGTAAGTTGCACACTAAACCAAACAGATTACAAGCACAAGTCAAAAATTCACAAGCTAAAACTTAAACAACCATTGCGATGCTCGCAATATCAATTTACAATCCCCGACAACGGCGCCATTTTGTTAGTTGTAAATTTACGTGTCGGGTTTTTGTTATCGTATCCACAGGGATTGTAAGATATCACCGCCGTTCGATGGTTGTATTAATTCTAGCTCAATGTAACAATAAGGTTTTGGTTGGTTGTCACGTTATCTTGCATAAAAAGGTAATAAATTGCGGTAAAAGTTATGGTTTGAATAAATGAGAAATATTGCCAAAGTTAGGGTTCGATGATCACTTTGCATGTATTTGTTCGGTCAACAATCTTATAAACTCCTTTAGATGATAAATTATTTCACAAGGTCCTCCCAATGTGTTTCTCTCGAACACCCATTGTGAGTTTTGCCATTTTGATCCATTGTTTCTCTCGAACACAATCTATCAAAATGACAACTTTTTAGTTCAACCTTATGGTGAACAAAATCATTCATTACTATCTCTAGCTTAACAAACAAGAATTGGATGAAAACCTAGGTCAAGAGTTGGTAAACATCTCTCGATCATAAACCAACACAAAGAGTTTTAAATAGAAACAAAGTTTTCATCATATATTCACCATTAAAGAGTTTACACATGAAGATCCTTACATTTACACACAAAGCTAGTAATCACCTACATCTAACCTTGACAAATGGAGGACTTAGCTACTCATTTTCATGGTAGCTTGGTCGGCAAGTTTCGGAAGAAGGTTGATCAACATCCAAGTCGGATAATCGATATTGGATGGGAATCCACCTTCTTTTTGTAGAAGATGGTTACAAGATGAAGAGAAATGAAAACTAGGGCATAAAAGCTCCCAAGAACAATGCTGTAAAAATATCTAACAAAAGTACAAAAGTGGAAAAATGAGGTAAAAACTAGGTATGGTGCTCAAAAGTGGCACCTGCTACTTATAGAGTAGTACTGGGCTGTCATGCTCGCTAGGCGAGCAGAATGGCTCGCCTAGCGAGGGTCAAATTGTGGCACCAAAGGCACCTGTGCCCAGAGAAAACAGGGTCTGTTGAACTGTCATGTTCGCCTAGCGAACAAACCTTCGCCTAGCGAAGGACACGCTCCAACCTTCGCCCCAGCGAGGTTGAGAGGTTTTGCTACTGGAATGCTCGTTGGGGACTCGCTAGAGATTCGCCTAGCGAGTGAGTGCTGGCTGCGCTTTTCACCAAAACTGAACGAACTCGCTACCACCTTCGCTAGCAGCTCGCCTAGCGAATTTATTGACATTTTACTGGAGCTTTTCGCTAGCAGCTCGCCTAGCGAGCAGGTTGATGAATGCTTGTATTCATTGGTTCCTTTGCCAATTTTCTTGTGTCTTCATTTTCAATTAGTTCATGCCTTTTTCCTGCACAATAACACACAAATCAAAGGCACCAAGCTTGTTTATCAATGTAATGCATTTCATCAAAAACAAAGGTGATTTTGACAATTTTAGTAAGGAAATAGAGTGAAAGATACCCTTAATTGATGGCTCAAATAAGCACTTTTGGGTATCTAACATTTGACTGCCTTAATGTTGTTAGTTAATTATTATGAATTTAATTAATTAATTGTGTTAGAATTATTGTTGTTGAACGTTAATTGCCTTTGATACCTCTCTTTGCCTATGGTTAAATACTTACGGTGTTATGTGTGTTTTAACAAATGAGAACATGATTAATATTGTTGTTGAAATACATGATTATAGGATGTTAAATTGTGTATTATTGGTGTGCATATGTTGTGATTATTGGTGCATAGTAATTCAGAAGGAAGGATTACGTGTCAACGCATATTGTTTATGGTCATAAGGGGGCGTAAACATTATTATTGTTGTTGCATTGATTTGTATGACATGCATCATCTGTGTCATGTTGTTGAGAGAGGCATGTTCACTAGTTCAGAAGGGGGTACTAGTGGCTTGTCTCAAGTTCATAAGGGGGCTCATGGGTTCAGAAGAGGGGACCAGGTTCCTGAGTGAATCAAATGTTGAGTTGGTACCACATATGTAAGTGTCATGTTATGTCGTGAGTCACATTGCATATATATAATTGTACATTGTTATGAATGAGTGTGAGATTATTATGAAGTTGATTGTGTATTGAATGTATGATATGTTGTATATTTCTCTACCTTCACATTCTTTACACTATGCATATTGAAGTTGTTTCTCACCCTTTTGCTTAATGTTGTCCACCATGGACATCTTGTAGATACTTTGGAGTAAAGTTGTTGTTGTGCATGGAAGGTGGCTTGTTAGAGCCACTCTTTGTTTTATTTATCGCTTTTATCGCATGTTAGTGCTCTGATTGTGTAACATCGAGGCGGGCGTTTGTTATGTTTTTTAGTTAATATTGACTTTGGTGTTTTACAAGTTACTACTTTATTTATGGAGTTGAAAGGAAGTTGTTTTTGTCTTCTAATGCAGGGTGACAGGCGTAATCTAGATGACGGGTTACCTGTCATGCACCAAGGGATGATGACGGGCGTCAGCGCTTTGATGAGAAGACTATCATGGTCACCAGGATTTTTTTTCTAAGTCGGTCGTCAGCATGGTGATGATCTGGGAGTTTTGGGAAGGTGATGGTCGTCACCTGGGTGATGGGTTACCCATCATGTTGTTAGAAGGGGCATTCTCGTCCCTATTGCTTGATCTGGACAGTCGACTCGGATTTTTGAAGTGTTTCTATTGTTTGGGTGATGAGCGGCTATTGTTTGACTTCCTTAATGTTGTTAGTTAATTATTATGAATTTAATTAATTAATTGTGTTAGAATTATTGTTGTTGAACGGTAATTGCCTTTGATACCTCTCTTTGTCTATGGTGTAAATACCTACGGTGCTATCTGTGTTTTAACAAATGAGAACATGATTAATATTGTTGTTGAAATACATGATTATAGGATGTTAAATTGTGTATTGTTGGTGTGCATATGTTGTGATTATTGGTGGATAGTAATTCAGAAGGAAGGATTACGTGTCAATGCATATTGTTTATGGTCAGAAGGGGGCGTAAACATTATTATTGTTGTTGCATTGATCTGTATGACATGCGTCATTTGTTTCATGTCATTGAGAGAGGCATGTTCGCTAGTTCAGAAGGGGGTACTAGTGACTTGTCTCAAGCTCAGAAGGGGGGATCATGGGTTCAGAAGAGGGGAACAAGTTCCTGAGTGAATCAAATGTTGAGTTGGTACCACATATGTAAGTGTCACGTTGTGTCGTGAGTCACATTGCATGTATAGAATTGTACATTGTTATGAATGGGTGTGAGACTATGGTGAAGTTGATTGTGTATTGGATGTATGATATGTTGTATATTTCTCTACCTTCACATTCTTTACACTATGCATATTGAAGTTGTTTCTCACCCTTTTGCTTAATGTTGTCCATCATAGACATCTTGTAGATACTCGGGAGTAAAGTTGTTGTTGTGCATGGAAGGTGGCTTGTTAGAGCTACTCTTTGTTTTATTTATCGCTTTTATCGCATGTTAGTGGTCTTAGTGCTCTGATTGTGTAACATAGGGATGGGCGTTTGTTATGTTTTTGAGTTAATATCGACTTTGGTGTTTTACAAGTTACTACTTTATTTATGGAGTTGAAATGAAGTTGTTTTGTTATGATTTTCCACTGAATGATGATAAATATTTAAAAGTTTATTGTAGGTTGTCGTTGGTGACACCTTGAATTATCGAGTAATACTTTTTATATAAGTTTTGGGGTTTAGGGTGTCACAGTAGTAGTCTTAGAGTGGGTCGGTTCATCTGGCTAGGTTTTTGTAACGTTGTTTGTTCCCTAGTGTACGACGAGTGTATGAATATTGTCGATGCATTATTTCTTCTAATGTTTGTTTGCTGGTATGCAGAATGGCTGGAAGAAACGACTTAGCGATCGTTGATGCTTTAGAGGCAATGGCTTTGGCACTGCATGGGCAGCAAAATCAGGTTGGTGATAAGTTATGTGGATTGTGGAAGTTTCAGAGAAACAATTTGCCGGCGTTCAAGGGAAGATATGATCGTGAGGGTGCACAAACATGGCTAAGTGGGATTGAGAAGATTTTTCGAGTGATGGCTTGCATTGAAGTTCATAAGGTGCAGATCGGTACTCACATGTTGTTAGAGGAGGCTAAAGACTGGTGAGATAATGCACGTCAGAGATTGAAGGTTGTTGCTACTGAGATTACTTGGGTTGTGTTCATTGCTCATTTCCTAGAGAGGTATTTCCTAGAGGATGTGCATAGTAAGAAGGAAATCGAGTTCCTTGAGCTCAAGCAGGGAAATATGGTAGTTGTCGAGTATGTTGCTAAGTTTGGAGAGTTGGTGAAGTTTTTTCCACACTACAATGGTGCGGTTGTTTGAGGGGTCGAAGTGCATCAAGCTTGAAAGCGGACTGCATCCTGAAATCAAGAAATATATTGGGTATTAGGAGATTCACTGATTTCCTATACTAGTGAGTAAGTGTAGGATATATCATGAGGATATCAGAGCCTGTTCTGCTTATTATAAGATTCTTAGGGAGAAGAAAAGGAAGAATCAATATTATGGGAAACAGTATAGTGCTCCATCTGACAAAGGGAAACAAAAGGGTTCAAATGAGAAAAGGCCTAGTGCGTGAGAGACTCTTGCATCTATGAAGTGCTTTAAGTGTGGTGTCATGGGTCATTGTGCCAGTGACTGCAAGAATTCTGAGAAGAGATGTTTCAAGTGTGAAAAGATTGGACATATTATTACTAATTGTAAGAGTAATATTATACTTGCTTCAACTATGGGGAGTCAGGTCACATTAGTACTCATTGTCAGAAACTCAAGAAGGTTCAATCTGAAGAGAATTTTTTTTTTATTTGACTAGGTTGGAGACTACTAGCTCAGACAGATTGATTTGAGGTACGTGTTTTATTAATGGTATCTCGTTGATTGCTATTATAAACACTAGTGAAACACATTCTTTTATTTTGCTTGATTGTGCTAAGATGTTGGGTTTAAAGTTATCTTCTATGGTTGAGAGTATGGTTATCGATACTCCAACTAATGTTTCAGTGACTACTTCATGGGTGTGTTTGAATCATCCGCTAACTATTTATGGTAAGAGTTACGGGATGGACTTGGTATGTCTACCATTGAATCAAATCGAATTTATCCTTGGAATAAATTGGTTGGAGTTCAACCATGTTCATATTGATCATTTCAACGAGTCAGTGTCATTTCCAGAGTTTGATGCAAGTGACGAATTGTTTGTGTTTGCTAAGCAAGTGGATGAATTCATTAAGAATGATGTTGAGGTGTTTATGATATTAGCTTCTATGAGGTTGAAGGTAAAGTTATGATTGATGAATTACCAGTGGTATGCTAGTTTCTAGAAGTGTTTCTAGATGATACCCTTGATTTTCCACCAGGGCGCGAGGTTGAGTTCGCCATAGACTTAGTACATGGTACTAGTCAAGTTTCGATGGCACTGTATAGGATGTCTACTTCAGAGTTGAGTGAGCTAAAGAAACAATTAGAGGATCTACTTGAGAAGAAGTTTGTTCGACCGAGTGTTTATTGTGGGGAGCGTCGGTGTTGTTAGTTAAGAAGAAATACGGTAGCGTGAGGTTGTGTGTTGATTATCGATAACTGAATAAAGTGACTATCAAGAATAAGTATCCTCTTCCAAGAGTTGATGGTCTAATAGAGCAGTTGGTTGGTGCTTGTGTATTCAATAAGATTGATTTGCATTCGGGTTATTATCAGACTCGAGTGGAACTAGAAGATATTTCGAAGACTGTGTTCAGAATGAGATATGGTCACTATGAGTATTCATGATGTCGTTTGGTATCTCTAATTCACCTAGAGTGTTTATGGAGTACATGAATAGAATATTCCATTTGTACTTAGATAAGTTTGTGGTTGTGTTCATTGATAACATTTTGATATATTCTAAGTCTGAGGAAGAATATGTGGAGCATCTAAGAGTTGTGTTTCAAACCTTGAAAGAGAAGAAGTTGTATGTGAAGTTATCAAAGTGTGAGTTATGATTGAAAGAAGTGAGTTTCCTTGGCCATGTGATATCTAGTGGTACTATCATAGTAGATCCATCAAAGAAAGATGTTGTGTTGCAGTGGGAGACTCCGAAGTGTGTTATAGAGATCAAAAGCTTGTTGGGTTTGGTTGGCTACTATAGGAGGTTCATTGAATGCTTTTCGAAGTTAGCATTTCCTTTAACTCAGATGATTCAAAAGGTTGAAGCTTATTTTTGGGATGTGCATTATGAAGAGAGATTTCAAGAACTCGAGAGGAAGTTGACGTCTACTCCAGTTTTGATTTTTCCCATCCGAGCGAACCCTTTGTGGTGTATTGTGATGCTTCGAAGATGAGTCTAGGTGGTATGTTGATACAGAATAGTCAGGTTGTGGCTTATGCTTTTAGACAATTGAAAGTTTATGCGCAAAATTATCCTACGCATGATCTAGAGTTGGCAACCGTGGTGTTTGTGTTAAAGATTTGGAGGCATTTTTTGTTTGGTTCCAAATTTGAAGTGTTCAGTGACCACAAGAGTTTGAAGTACTTGTAGAAGGAGTTGAATATGAGGCAAAGGTTGTGACTCGAATTTTAGAAGGATTGTGATTTTGGCTTGTGTTACCATTCAGGTAAAGCCAATGTTGTACCTGATGCTTTGAGCAGGAGGTCGTTGCATATGTCGATGTTGATGGTTCAAGAATTAGAATTGATTGAGAAATCCATAGACAAGAGTTTGGTATGTGAATAGACTCCTAACAGTGTGAAGTTGTGTATTTTAAAGATGACAAGTGGTATTCTTGAAGAAATTAGAGAAGGTCAAAAAATCGATTTGGGATTGGTTCACTGGTTAGTGTTAATCAATCAAGGAAAAGAAGGTGATTTCAGAATCAACGAGAACGGTATGATGAGGTTCAAAGACAAGGTTTGTGTACCAGATGTACCAGAGCTTAAGAAGAGCATTCTTGAGAAAGGTCACAATAATGGTCTGAGTATTCATCTCGGTTCTATTAAGATGTGCCAAGATTCGAAGAGAATGTTTTGGTGGCCAAGAATGAAAAAGGAAATGGATGAGTTTGTTTATGCTTATTTGACTTGTCAAAAGTCAAAGATTAAACATCAGAAGTTGTTGGGTCTGATGCAATCATTGAGCATTCTTTAGTGGAAGTGGGATAGCATTTCCATGGATATTGTGACAAGTTTTCTGAAGAATACAAAGGGATGTGATTCCATTTGGGTTATTGTTGATAAACTGACTAAATTGCCTCATTTCATTTTGATTAAGATCAGTTATCCTTTGTAGAAGTTATGCGAGTTATATATTGAGAAGGTTTTTAGTTTGCATGGTATTCCTTCGAGTATTGTTTCAGATAGAGATCTGAGATTTACATCGAGGTTTTGGCAGAGTATGCAGGAAGCCATGGGTACTAAGCTGAAGTGAAGTTCTTCTTATCATCCGTAGATGAAAGTTCAAACAGAGAGAACCATCTAATCTTTAGAGGATCTGTTGATAGCTCATGTGATAGAACAAGCAGGTATTTGGGATAACTACTTCTTGTTGATTGAGTTCACTTACAACAATAGTTTCCGTTCATGTATTAGAATGGCGCCATTTGAAGCTTTGTATGGTAGAAGGTGTAGGCATCTTTCGATTGGTATGAATCAGGTGAAAGTGTGGTGTTTAAACCTGAGATTATGTAACAAACTTCTGAGAAGATCAAGATGATACAAGAGAAGATGAAAGCTTCACAGAGTTTCCAGAAGACTTTCCATGACAAGAGGATAAAAACACTTGAGTTCCAGGAGGGAGACCATTATTTTTGTGTGTTACCCCAGTAACTGGTGTTGGTTGAGCTATGAAGTCTCTGAAGCTCATGTCACGTTTCATTAGTTCGTATCAGATTATGGAGCGAGTAAGAGAAGTGGCCTATAGAATTTCATTACCTCCGTTTCTTTCGAATCTTCATGATGTCTTTCATGTGTCTCAGCTGAGGAAGTATATTTTTAATATGTATCATGTGATTCAAGTGGACGATGTGCAAGTTAGAGAGAACTTGACCGTTGAGGCATCTCCCTCGAGAGTAAAGGATCGCGAAATGAAGCACTTGAGAGGTAAGGAGATTGCGCTGGTGAAGGTGGTATGGGGAGGACTTGCGGGTGGAAGCATGACGTGGGAGCTTGAAAGTCGGATGAGAGAGTTGTATTCGACTCTGTTTCTTTCAAGTATTTTTCTATGACAAAAATTCTCTAAGTGGGGAAGAGTTGTAACACCCTGGAATTTAATTAATTAATTTAATATAATTATTCATATTTTAGTTAATTAATTAATATTTGTTGTGCTTTTAATTAAATATGTATATTGAGTTGTTTGTGTATGTGGGGCATTGGTGGGGTGTAGTGAGAGTTTTGGTAGGGTGGTAAAAGGAATATAAGGATTGAAATAATTAAAAAAGATAATTGTTTTGATTAATTAATTAAAATAAATTAGAAAAGGAGGTTATTAGGTGGAAAATAGGAAATTAGAGAATATAAGGGAAGTGGTGAAAGTTATGATATAAGTTGGGCCTTAATATAATTGATAATCCAAGTACACAGATATCAGATGTTGTATGCGATGTCACAACACTAATATCAGGACTTCATACAACAATAATAGTAAGTAGATAAAAAATGTCGTATAAAATGTCACGACACCAGGATCAGGACATGTCACACCATAAACAATTATGCAGATAACACATGTCGTATACGATGTCACGACACCAGGTTCAGGACATGCCACACCAAAAACAATTACAGTGTAAAAAACAGGAAGTAAGTAACATATGTCAATTGTTAACCCGGTTCGGTGTAACGTCACCTACATCTGGGGGAATCCAAGCCAGGAAGGAAATCCACTATAATAATATTAGTTTGAAGTTCTAAATAACCTCTGGTTTTACAAACTTCTCACTTAATCACTACCCTTGAAACTTCTATCTAAGACTCTCCTAGATATGAGACCAACCTCACTTCCCTTCAATCACACAGCAGTGATAACAACTGAAAACCATCAAAGAACAGAAGACACGCTTCCAATGAAACATAATACACTATTGCTTAAAAGCTCATGAGTAATTCACAATTACAACTCAAAAAACTCAGTCCAATTCAAGTATTAAAAGATACTAGAATGGCTCACAAATAACAACGAAAACTAAACCCCAACAATAACAATTTCCAGTGCAACTCTCTATTCTTTCAATTAGGTTTAGTAACGTCCTCTTTAAATAGCCTTTTGTAAGCATGGGATTAGGCATAAAAATCAGCAGATCCAAAATAAATCAAATCAAATCAAATTAAATATGGCGTCTCCTTAAATATTTTGACATCTGTTCTGCATAATATTTGATCAAATCAAATTTGATGTCTCCTTAAATGTTTTGACATCCATTATGCAAAATCAAATATGACGTCTCCTTAAATGTTTTGACATCCATTTTGCAAAATCAAATATGATGTCTCCTTAAATGTATTGAC
Organism: Lathyrus oleraceus; assembly: GCF_024323335.1. Taxonomy (NCBI): domain Eukaryota; kingdom Viridiplantae; phylum Streptophyta; class Magnoliopsida; order Fabales; family Fabaceae; genus Lathyrus; species Lathyrus oleraceus. The sequence goes on from NC_066580.1 coordinate 138,379,015, forward strand.
ATCCATTATGCAGAATCAAATCTGATGTCTCTTTAAATGTTTTGACATCCATTCTGCATAATCAAATATGATGTCTCCTTAAATGTTTTGACATTCAGTCTGCACAATCTTCTGCAGAATCAAATCAAATGTTTCCTTAAATGTTTCGACATCCAGTCTGCATAATCTTTTGCATAATCAAATCAAATATGATACAATATTTCCTTAAAATGTCTCAACATCCCCTTTTATGAAACAAGTGCACAACTGGAAACGAAACAAGAGTTAAAAAAACCCTTCTTGGACAGTCATATATGATAGTTGAATATTCAGAGAATATTCAGATATCTCATAATAAAATAAGTCTTCCAATAAGTAAAATAAAACCTATAAAGATGTTTGATCAACATGTCACGGCATCTTGCTCAACGTCTTGTTGTGATACATGTTTTAACCAAAATTGATGTCAATCATAAAAGCACGGACCTAACAATAATTACCTAAAGATTAAATTAGGTTTATAGGATAAAAATGGATTAGAGACCTATAAGTGTCAGTATGTGTAAACATAATTTTGAGAGAAGTGGAGGGTGGGGCTTAAAGAGGGAAGTGTAAGAACAAGATTTGGTTCTGCATCTGGCCTTAAGTTTTTATGATAATAATACACAAGTTCTTAAAGAACAATTTTGTACCCCAATAGTTTTGTTAGGTGTGCAGCTACTAGAAACAAGTTTTGACTCTGAGAAAGTGACTTGTGATGTCATTAGACTCTAAACCTAGTGCACTATGATTCAAAGAAGTAAAATGATGTGTGTTCTACAAAGATAATCAAGCTCTGGATTACTCTGTTCAATGCTTCTGATCATCACTCATCCAGAAAGCTTCGGTTTATAACTCTGATGAGAGAAACATTTGATGTTATTAAGCTTTAATGTCTTGTGCTCAACAATCTGATAAACTGTGTCACCAGACTCTAGATCAAGACTTTGAAGACCAGGTTCTGAAGACTCTCTCAAACAGACTTTGATTCTTCTATACATGCTTCATCAACTCTCTTTCTGAAGCCTCTGAATATTAGAAGTTAAAATCAAAAAGTTTAACGTGAGAAAATAGTACACATTAGAAGATCAATATTCTTTCCACTACACTGATCTCGTGAGGAAAATATTGTATTATTGTACCATTTTGTCTCCCATTTTCACAAACTGTTATGCAAGGACATAACTACTTGTGGAATTCCATTTCTGCCCTCCAATGGATATTTCTATTGCCTATATAAAGGAGTATTGGAAGAATGGAACAACAAGAAAAACTTCTACATGAACATTGAAATATTGTGAAACTTTTGAGGGAAAGAAAAGCATACACGCAAGGAACTTTTGTTCATACACTTTCATAGAAAACATTTTTTGTGTGTAAATATTTATAATACATTTGTGTAATATACTTTCATAGAAGCATCTTTGTAACACACTTTGTTTCTCAACTTTTGAGTTATATTTCCTTGAGACACTAGGGTATAGTCATAATTTCTCAAGAAGACATTGACAGTTTGTCTTTGTGGTTGTAATCAAGTTTGGCTACAGTAGATTAAGTTCTTGTAATAAAGCGAAATCACATTGGTGGGTGGAATAGAGGTAGCTTCTTTAACAGTGAACCAGGATAAAAATATTTGTGTTCATTATTTTTATTCTAAGTTATATCCTTGTTGTTTTAGGTAGCAAAATATTTTCATTTTAGAAACCCAACCCCCCCCCCCCCCTTTTCTTGTGTTTCAGTAACCTTCAATTGGCATCAGACCTCGAGTTCTGGTATTAATTGTTTATTAAACACTTCACCATGTCAGATAACGATCATGATTTTTAAAACACAATGGCACAAGTCCCTCCACCGGCTGCACCAGTTGCTAACAACATCAGAGATCACTATAGTGCCAAAACCCGTGTTTTTGATGGAGAAAATTTTGACTATTGGAAAGACAGAATTGAAAGTCTATTTCTTGGTCATGATGTGGATTTATCGGATATGGTAGTTGATGGTTACATTTGTCCTGTTGATGATAATAGTAACAAGTTAGAAATAAGAGTGATTACTAATTAACAAAAGTAAGATTACATAAATCATCATAAAGCTAGAATCATTTTGGTGAATGTTATATCATTTTCTGACTATGAGAAGATCACAAATACAGACACAGGTAAGTCTATATTTGAATCCTTAAAGATGAATCATGAAGGAAATGCTCAAGTGAAATAAACAAAGGTGTTTGCCTTGATACAAAAATATGAAGCCGTCAAAATGGAGGATGATGAAATATTTGAGAACATGTTCTCAAGGTTTCAGGACTAAAGGTTCTAAACAAAGGTTACTCTACTGCAAATCATGTTAAGAAGAGTATCAAAAGCTTACCCAAGAGATAGAGATATGTGGTAACTGCATTGAAGATGTTTAAAGATCTAAATAACAACACTCTTGAAGAACTTGTAAGTTCTTTAAGAAGTCACAAGATAGAGCTTGAAGAGGACGAGTCTCGAAGAAAAGTTAAATATGTGGCTCTGAAATCTATGGAAAAGTATGAAAAGACTAAAGCCTTTCAAGTTGAAGAAGAAGAGAAGTCTAAAGGAGAAGATGTCTTGTCTCTTATTTCCATAAGAGTTAACAAACTCTATAATAATGGACAAATCAAGTTCAGAGGATAAAGAAGGACAGGTGGTCGCTTCGAGTCTACATCTGGATTGAAAAAGTCGGGTGCTAGCAAAGAAATTACCTGTTTTGAATGCAATGAGCCATGTCACTGTAAAAATGAATATCACAAGCTAAGAAAATACAGACTAAATAAGAAAGTCTTTAAAAGTAAGAATAAAGGTATGATGGCTACCTAGGATGACTCTGAATCCTCAGAAGATGACTATGAGGAAAAGCAAGCAACGTGGAACTGATGGCATGCACAAAAGCATCTAATGATAAGACACAATCAAAATCAAAATTAGAATCAAAGTTGGACTCTGAAGAGACCTCCTTAGTAGCACAGTTAAAACACCAGTCATAGTACTTGGACTTTGGTTACTCATGAAACATGACAAGAATAAGGCATATGTTCCAAGACTTTAAACTTAAGCCTGGTGGCTTTGTGGGTTTCAGAGGTAATCAGAAAGGGAAAATTATAGGCTCTGGAACAGTTGGTAATGGTTATCTCCCTTTTATTACTAATGTTTTATTAGTTGATGGATTAATGCATAATTTATTGCCCATAATTAAATTAAATGACAATGGTTATGGTATAATCTTTAATCAACATCTTGTAAAGTTGTTAGTCAAATAGATGGCTTCATTCTTTTCAATGGAAAGAGGAAAAATAACATTTACAAAATTATACCTCCTGATCTTAAAAATCAAAATGTTAAGTGTCTCATGTCTGTTAATGAAGAGCAATGGATCTGACATAGACGATTGAGCCATGCTAGCATGAGAAGAATTCCTCATCTAAATAAGCTTAATTTAGTCAGAGGCCTTCCAAATATGAAGTTCTCTTCAGATGCTCTTTGTGAAGCATGTCAGAAAGGCAAGTTTTCAAGAACTTCTTTTAAAGTAAGGAATGTTATTTCTACCTCTAGGCCTTTGGAACTCTTGCATATTGACCTTTTTTGTCCAGTGAAAATTGCTTATGTCAATGGCAAGAAATATGGTTTAGTCATTGTTGATGACTACAACAGATGAACATGGGTTAAATTCTTAAGACACAAGGATGAGTCACATTCTGTGTTCTCTACTTTCTGCTCATAAGTGCAAAATGAGAAAGATTCTAAAATTGTTAAAGTCAGAAGTGATCATGGTGGTGAGTTTGAAAATAAGCATTTTGAAAAACGTTTTGATGAAAATGGAATTTACCATGATTTCTCCTGCACTAGAACTCCACAACAAAATGGAATTGTAGAGAGGAAGAATATGAATTTTCAAGAAATGGCCAGAACCATGATTAATGAGAAAAACATGGATAAACACTTCTAAATGGAGGCAATTATCACAACGTGTTATGTTCAGAACATGATCTCTATAAGACCTATTATGGGTAAGACTCCTTATGAATCATGGAAGAATAGAAAACCTAACATTTCTTATTTCCATCCTTTTGGATGTAACTGTTTTATTCTAAACACTAAAGACAAATTGAACAAGTTTAGTTCTAAGGCACAAAAGTGTATAATGTTAGGATACTATTAATGCTCTAAAGGTTATAGAGTATATAACACTGAAACACGAATTATTGAGAAATCAATTCATGTTAGTTTTGATAATAAGCTTGACTCTGAAAAGTCAAAGCTAGTTGAGAAGTTAGTAGATTTGGAGATTACCTATTCAGGATCTGGAGGTAAAGAATCAAAAGCTAAAGAATCTGAGGCAAAAGACCCTGGAATTGTTCAACCAGAAGTTGTTGAAGCTCATACACCTCTGAGAAAGCACAGACAAAGATCTTCACATTCTGAAGAATTTATTCTAGAAGATAAAATGGAACCCGTCATAACCATATCCTCTTTAAAACCCTCTAAAGAGACTCTTATGGGTTTGGTGTCCCTCATAGAACTTGTATCTATTGATGAAGCACTTCTCGACACTAAATGGGTTTTGGAAATGCAAGAAGAACTAAACAAATTATCCAAAAATGATGTGTGGAATCTTATACCTAGACCAAAATGAATTCATGTCATTGGGACCAAATACATTTTCACAAATAAGTTGAATGAGAAAGGAGAAGTGGTAAGGAACAAGGCCAGGCTAGTGGCACAAGGTTATAGTCAGCAAGAGGGAATTGACTATATTGAGACTTTTGCACCAATTGACATGTTAGAGTCTATTCGTCTCTTAATTTCATTTGTTGTTAATCATAATATCATCTTATATCAGAAGGACGTTAAGAGCGCATTTCTGAATGGTTACATAACTGAAGAAGTGTATGTACACCAACCTCCTGGTTTTGAAAATCACAAAAATCCATATTTTGTTTTCAAACTTAAGAAATCTTTGTATGGTATGAAACAAGCTCCTAGATCATGGTATGAAAGACTAAGCAATGATTTTACCAGAAGAAAGGTTGATACTACTCTATTCTGTAAGACATTCAAAAATTATATTCTAGTTGTTCAAATTTACGTGGATGATATTATATTTGAATATGCTAATGCTACTTTGTTCAAGGAGTTTGCTAAGTCAATGCAAGCAGAGTTTGAGATGAGTCTGATGAGAGAACTCGAGTTCTTTCTGGGTATCCAGATTAACCAAAGTTCATAAGGAACATATATCCATCAGATAAAATATACCAAAGAGCTTATGAAGAAGTTTGACATGTTAGATTGAAAGCCATCTAAAACTCCAATGCATCCTACTTGTATTCTAGAGAAGGATGAGATAAGAAATAAGGTAGAGAAAAAGGTATACATAGGTATGATAGGGTCTCTCTTAAACTTAACTATTTCTAGACCCGACATTTTATTCAATGTCTATTTATATGCTCGCTTCTAATCAGATCCTAAAGAGTCTCACTTAACAGTTGTTAAGAGGATTTTCAAGTATCTGAAAGGTACTACTAACCTTTGGTTGTGTTATATAAAATCAAAAGTGTACAGACTATTAAGTTACTAATGACTTCTCTGCAAGTGTACCGATACTATCAAAGTAATAAAAAGATCGAATCCACAAAACTGCCTCTAAGCAAGACAAAATGTGTGCAATTTGGAAAAACTAGTAAACATGTGTGTGTGTGTGTGGGGGGGGAGGGGGAGGGAGGGGCGGGTCAGGTTTTAGTGTGAAAAGTAAATAAACGAGTAAACAATGTCACTAAAGTAGTCAGGTTGTGTTGTAGAAACCCATATTCTTCTCTTGTTGATGTTTGATGCCCTGTATGAATTATCTAATCATTATAACCTCACGGCGAATTAACAAACCCATTATAGCCGATCCCTCACAAAATAACTCACTAACAACTACCAGGAGATTTCTATTCCTAGTCCACCAACGTAAGCATGGTTAAGCGATGTATAGAATGTTAACTCTCTATGCCATTACTCGGGGTCTCCTATCCCTATTCAACCAGCGTAAGTACAACAACTTCCCTAGATCCAACGCATAGACTAATGGTCAGTATTCCTTGTGTGCCCGAAATCATATTAAAAGAGCATCTCACATAAAAAACGTTACGAACAAGAAACAATTGAATAAAATTAAAGATCAATAGGTTCATACAGTGGTCAAATCAACATAGAATCCAACAATTGAGAAACAAGTTCATCATAACACAACATAACCTAGAAGAATTTAGCTACTTATAGTGTCATTAAAAATACCACAATTGATAAACAATTATAACATAAGAAGTTTCTTGTGTAAGTTATGAGTATACCTAAGTGATAGGTGAATTAGGACTTAAAAAATTTATCCTATTTTTATAAGAATTTGTTCTATCATTTTTGGTTAGGTTAGGCGATGAAAGCGGTAAATGATAACACCAAAATACACTACATATTTGACTCGGATTGCACATATTTTACCATCCTTTATTATCATTTATATTGTTATGCTGGTATTTTTCCTTGTTTTAAGGTACATGTCCTAGAAAAGGCCTTACTCGAAGAAACGAAGCAAAACAGAGGAAAACAAATAAAAATGAGTAAAATGTACACACGGCGTTCACCATAGAGGTAGCCGCGGGGAAGATGATGTGTCTCACGTCCCAACGGTCACAAAGATTGGATCTGGTCATTTTGGGAACATGGCGTTCGCCATCCCTACATGGTGATCGCCATCTTTGATAATGGCGCTCTAGTCAAAGGTAGTTGGAGATTCACCCCATGACCATCATTTTTTCCTCACACGAATGTCGAATTATTTACATGCTTCCATATGTCTAGTACTAGTATAAATAGGCCATAAAGTTCATTGTTTTGAGCATCCAAGCTTAGTTGCAGCATAAGCCATATATTCACTGTTAAAGCGATAATTCGTCACAAAAGTTTAATTTGGGCATTTGCTTAAGTTTTGCATCTGCCCCATATTATTCATGTTGTAATTTGGGCATTTGCGCAACAAAAGTTTAAATCATTCCCAAGTGTCATAAAGAGACTCAATTTCCTACTACTCAAAATTAACAATTTCTGCTCGATGCTCGGTAAACTGAGTAGTAGTAAAAAATGTTTCAAGAAATTTATCCTCCAATTCCTTCCAAGTCCGGATTGTTCCATTTGGAAGGAAAACCAACCAATCTTTTTCCCTTCCAATCAGTGAGGGCCCAAACAACCTCACTTTAATCTGTTCTTCAATGGCATCAATAGGTTTTCACATTGAATTTGTCTCATAAAAGCGTGCAAGATGCGCCCATGGATCTCTAATCGTGTTCCCGTCGAACAGATTTTCTCTGAAACCTGAACTGATTTACAATAGTCCCTCATACTGAGGGGTTGTACAACTACCATGACTTCTTCTTCAGAGTCAGAAAAACTTGATAATTGTTATTCTTCTAGTATTCCTCCGTCCAGAGCTGCTTATCTAACTGCTTTTCTAAGAGCATGTGCGGTTCTCTTAGTTTCTAGATCAAATGGAATTAATGATGATCCTGAACTGCACATACACAAACAGAAAATACCTCAGTAGGACTATAATAAACAAGAAATTAAAACAAAAATCAGAAAGACTAAAGATAACAATAAAAATAAAAATAACCACACAAACGTCGCCTTGTTGAAAAATCAACAGTCCCTGACAACGGTGCCAAAAACTTGATGACTTCTCGACAAGTGTAACGATATTTTCAAACTAATAAAAAGATCAAATCTACAGGGACTGCCTCCAACCAAGACATAATGTGTGCAACTTTGAAAAACTAGTAAAAAGAGGGGGGGGGGGGGGTTAGGTTTCAGTGCAAAAAGTAAATAAACGAGTAAACAATTTCACGAAAGCGGTCAGGTTATGTTGTAGAATCCCCTATTCCTCTCTTGTTAATGTTTGATGCCCTATATGAATTATCTAATCACTATAACCTCACGCCAATTTAACAAAATCGTTATAGCCGATCCCTCACGAAATAACTCCCTAACCACTACTAGAAGCTTTCTTTCCTAGTCCGCCAACATAAGCAAGGTTAGGTGATGTATAAAATGTTAATTCTCTATGCCATTACTCGGAGTCTCCTATCCATTTTCAACCAGCGTAAGTACAACAATTGCCCTAGGTCCAACACATAGACTAATGATCAATATTCCCTATGTGTCTAAAATTAGATTAAAAGAGTATCTCACATAAAAAGCATTATGAATAAGAAATAATTGAATAAAACTATAGATCAATAGGTTCATACAATGGTAAAATCAACATATAATCCAATAATTGAGAAACAAGTTCATCATAACACAACCTAACCTAGAAGAATTTAGCTATCCAGAGTGTAATTAAAAATACCACAATTGATAAACAATGATAACATAAGAAGTTCCTTGAAGAGATTGCGTCCAATGGCTTCAAATGATCCAAAAATCACCACTTGTGTCCTCTAATTCATGCTTCAATCTCCAAAAATCGTAACCCTTGTGAAAGTGCTGAAAAACTCTTTTAAAGGCGTCAAAATGGACCAGAACGCGTTAGAAAAAAGCCCAGTAAAGTGACCATCATGCGCACGATGCAACTTTCAATGCTCTATCACATGCATGATGTTGCGTGATAGTGAATATGATTATTTCCGAAGTTTCACTCTTTTTTGCTCCTTTTCACTCAAAATTTCACCACGTACACAATTTGCATACTTGACTATTTTTTCTTCGTTCTTTGGTCATTCTTCCTCAAATTTGCTCAACTTTCACTTATTTTTCTCCGATTCTTATATGTATATATATATATATATATATATATATATATATATATATATATATATATATATATATATATATATATATATATATATATATATATATATATATATATATATATATATATCGACTAAATATATACAATGATGAACTGTCATCAGTTACTATGATGTTGATTATGTCGGGGATATACTATAAAGAAAAATCACTTCTGAAAACTATCAATTTCTGGGAGACAATTTGATCTCATGGTCCAGCAAGAGACAATCAACAACTGAAGCTGAGTATATTGCAGCATCTGGATGCAACACTTGGATCCTCTGGATGAAAATCCAACTAGAAGACTTTTAGATATATTTGAGTAATGGTCCTATTCTTTGTGATAATACATCAACTATATGTTTATCTAGTAATCACATTTTAAATTCTAGAGCTAAGAATATTAATATTAAACATCATTTTATATGAGACTATGTTCAGAAGGGAATTTAAAATTTAAAATTTAAAATTTATTGAAATAAACCATGAATGGGACGATGTCTTCACAAAACCCCTTTTTAAGGATATATTTGTTTTCATTCTAAAGAATTTGAAAATAGACATATGTCTAGAATGAAAAAGATGTATATCTCAAAATGTTTAAATTTTCAGAATGATTAAATGAGACTCTGAGATTTCTGGTTTATGAACAATAAGTCTTCTGAAGTAAGAAGGTTTCCTATATCAGAAGTATCCAAACAAAACCTTTCTGAAAAAGTTATGCCTTTTGGATTCTGAAGAATTTGCTATATTAACCAACTCTCAATCAAACATAATTTTGTGGTTCAGATTAAATATAAATATCTTATACTAAAACACACTAACTGTTGAGTGACACATTGGGAGAAAATATTTCTTTGAAATAGATTAAATCTATATATGCCTCCCTTTGTCATATCTTTTTCATTATTCAAGATTTTGTCATCATTGCAAAACCTATTTATAAACCCACTTCACTCACTATTCACACACTACACTGCTTTCTATCCCATAATTTCTGTCTTTCAAACCTAAGTTTCTCTACAACCCAAAACTCGTTTCTTCTCTATGGCTGACAAATCTCAAGAACAAACTTAATCTTCTCAGCAACAAGAACAAAAATCTTAGAAATATGGTATTTAAGAGATCTCTTTATCTCTTCCAATCAAAGATTAAGAAGTTTTGTGTGAAATGGTTGTTGATTTTGATAACCTCAAAGCCAACAGTTACGACCTTACTGAAGACGTTAAAGCCCAAGGGTGAGAAGAGTTTTTCAACCGTCTAAAAAGGTCGATTTATCCTGAAATGGTTCAGCAATTTTGGATTCATGCTACTAAATTAAAACTTCAAATTTCTTCGTATGTTTTGGGGGAGAAGTTCTGCATTATTGGGAAATCTATTGCCAAGCTTCTCAATCATGTTGGGACTAGCAAGTCATCGACATATAAGAAGATGATGATTATATCTTGTGACATGACATATACATATACACCATATTTAGACCTACATTTGAGGAATCCCAATTCTACTAAGTATCGGTCGATCTTCTTGTTCCATGCCCTAGGTGTCTGTTTGAAACCATAAAGGGCTTTGTGAAACTTGTACACTTTCCTTGCTTTTTCCTATATCACAAATCCGGGAGGTTGTGTGACATACACGACTTCATATAGGGGACCATTCAAAAATGTTGATTTCACATCTAAGTGAAATGTTGACCAACCTTGCTTGCATGCCAAGGCCACCACTAGTATGACAATCTCTAATATTCATATTGGCGCATATACTTCAGTGTAGTCGAGTATTGCTCTATGGAGAAATATTTGAGCTACTAATCATACCTTATGTCTTTCATTCGACCCGTCACGATTATGCTTCATCTTGAACACCCACTTTACTTTGATAGCTTTTGTGTGTGTTGGCTTGACTAGCTCCCATGTATTGTTTCTTTCAATCACTTATAGCTCTTCGACCATAGACACCTTCCAGTGTTTATTCATTAAGCCCACACTATAGTTGATTGGTTCACCACCTGCAAGTGAAGCGAAATGAACTAAATCTCCATCTGGTGTGACTTCATCATCACTAACCACTTCATAGTCTTGAAGCCTTGCTAGGAGAACTATGGTTCTTTGAGGTATTTGGCTTGTGCTAGCCACACCCTCTCTATTGCCTGCTTCAACTTCGATTGTGACCAGAATGTCATTAGCTGGCAGTTATTCGTGCTTGCTACTTTCTTCATCAATGCCATAACCCATCAACTGCTTGTTAGTTGAATCACCCATATCCCAATCCCATGCAGAGTTCTCATCAATCATAATGTCTCGACTCATTAAGATATTATCATTGATTGGATTGAATAACCTGTATGATCTAGTCTTGCGATATCCTACCAGGATCATATGTTCACTTTTATCATCAAGTTTCTTATGATCTAGTCTTGAATGGCTATGATAAAGTGATCAAATTCAGAGGGAAATGTATGCACTACCTTCATAACTATCATCTTATCAGTTAGGACTTCACCACAACCTTTCATGAGATGAATAAGATTACCTTCAAGACATAGCCTGAAATCTTTTCATCTTCTCCCATCTGCAGTAACTCATATTTCCTTTGCAGTGTCTGCAACTTGACAACTTTAACCTTCTCACCACCTTCATAATATTTGACAAGAATATCCCATGCCTCCTTCTCCGATTCAGCATGAGAAATCCAATCAAAATTCACTGTGTCTACTGCATATTGAATACAAAATGCAGCCTTGGAATCTTTCTTCTCTGCATCCTTATGAACAGTTCTCTGAGCATCGTTTTCATTTTGAGCAAACTCGAGAACATCATTATTAACCAATTCTAGGGTTTCATGAAAACCAAACAATGATTCCATCTATTTTCTCCATCAGATCCAATTTTTCCATCAAGAATTGGAAGATAATTAGGAATACTGTCTATACCATTCATCTTCGTAGAAATAATGATTCACGATCCTCGGAATCACGACCACTAACATGTTGTTCTTGAATTCAGGATCAAGAAAAATAAACCAGAAGCTTTAGATACCAATTTGTTAGTGGTGATGTACTTAAATTAGGTAGGAATGAGAGACATAATGAAACTAATTGTCTTGAATTGTTATATTAAGAGTTATATACACATCTATTTATATACAATAGGTTTCTTGTAACCCAAGTAGCTAGCATAAAAACAAACTAACTTGCTAACCCGCGTTTGATGTGTTTTATATAGTAGCTGATGCTGATTATTCTTTGATTTTTAAGAGTTTTGTTGCGTTCCTTGGATGTAGCAAAGTCAGTATATTGATCGATGATTGGAAGGAAACACCAACAAATATCAAAGATAGCATATAGACAGACATTTTGGTATTAATTTTAATTTTTATATATTCGATATCACTTTCTATAATTTCTAATACATACTTATTGATGTACATGTAGTTGACTTTTGAGTTTACAGATGACTCAAAGTTGAAAAAAAAGGTGGATCGGTTATTCTGGTATGCGTTGGAGGGGCTTTAAGTCATGGCTCACACATGGATACATTAGGAATCCTAAGCCTTGTCTTGAGCGTCCATGGGTGAGATATAGTTTTATTTCGAAGAAGGTTTGGGAAATGTTTGTGAAGTTTCGTCGTTTTGACCAATTCATGCTTAGTACTAATCTTATTTTTGTGATAATTTTATGCTTATGATTTATAGATACTAATAATATTTTTACTATGTTTATAACAGGCTAAAAGTGAAGCAGGAAAACAAAATAAGGCAAAAAACATATACCCCCATAGATTATCTCGTGGTGTTACAGGAAACTTGAAAAAACAATGATTAATGAAAAAAACAAATGGGAGATGAGGACTCCATTAGTCGTGATTGCAACCCATCTCCACCATCATGACATGAGAAGTGGAAGAGGGCTCGACTTAGACAAAATGGAGAGTACACCTCGGATGCCTCAAGAGCAGTTACTGAGAAAATTGTAAGTAGGATTTGTTGTGCATATATATGTTATGTGTTATTTATATTGTATTGGTAACAATATGTATCATCATGTTGTGTATGATTTGTTGGTTATGCCGGTCCGTGAAGGTTCTGTTGTTATAGAACCATGACATGATATACTAATAGAAGCAATTGGAACAAATGAACATGGTGGGTGTGTTCGGGGTGTTGGAGAAGCCGTCGACTTGAGATTATACTATGGTTCCTCTAGAAAAAGCATCAAACAGACGTAAAAAGAAAAGATTGACCATTTTGAGAACATGTTAGAAGAACAAAGGAGTTTTTTTATGAAAGGTTAGATGAGAAGTGGAAAAAATGCATGAAAGACGTGGAAAAGTTAGAAGAGTTGTATGCAGTATGTGCAAATAGTGTTTTATCAGAAATGTATGATATATATTATGTTGATTCTGTTTTGTGTTCCTGTTATTATCATGATGCAGAGAGTCAATGGAACCATCCAACAATGTACAAATGAAGATTGTGACAATCAATTTCCTTAAAGAATTAGTGTACGTGGTTTTAACACAAAAGAAAGTTGTTGAGTCGCCTCCTTCCAGATGTCCATAAGGATATATTTGCTCCTTCCGCAAATGAAGTCAGGACATTAACGAAACAACTTGTGGGTGCGGTAGACCTAATTCATATTCAACTAAAACATTGTCCACAGGCAAAGGTATTTTATTCCGATCCTAAAGATATAATGGATTTTATCTTTGGAAATGAGTGGTTGGACGTAGAGATATTACAAGCTTGCTGCACGTAAGTATATAATATGTTGAATATGACATTATGGTACATTTATAGTTTTTATATTTCCTCGCTTATTTTTTTAATTTTGTTTAACCTTTTAGGTACCTTCACTGTGTTATTATAGAACTAAATAAATTGAATATTTATGGCATCTTGGATCCATATAGTATTCGATGGAAGAATAATGATCCAAAAAATATTGAAGATTACATGTCATCATAGATAAGTAGAGAGGGAAAAGAATGCTACTTAACATCATTTATCAATTCGTGAGTAATTTTAAAATTATGGTTTATCTATTATAGTTAGTTTCCACGTTTTATCAAATACTAATTATATATGTGCATGTTTATTCAGTGGTCATTGGCAATTGATCATCATATCTCTTAGGACGAATATGGTAACCACACTATGTTTCTTACATTACCCACTTGAACCTAACATGAAACTTATTATTTCTAGGTAAGTTTATGTCTATGAGACTTTTAATAATATTTTCTTTGAATTTGTAATTAGTTTAACGCATATTATGTTTAAATCATTTTTAATATACAGGATTGTGCAACGACACTATTACTTGAACAATATTAGAAAAGAACTTGCATTTATCTCGTATAAGGTAAGTGAATTACTTGTGACATTTATATATATATATATATATATATATAATATATATATATATATATATATATATATATATATATATATATATATATATATATATATATATATATATATATATATATATATATATATAGTTACATGCATGTGTGGTTATTGCCCCTATTTAAGGACATTCTAACTGAGGATGTGAAGGTTAAAATCTTCGTATCAACTTAGTAGAATGGACTTAAATAACAACATCTAGAAACAAATTTTGGTCCCTAAGAGACCTCATGGTACATATGATATGAAATGTTAAAAATAATCTTTGTGGGGCGGAAGATATTTCCACAAAGGAAACGAATCCGGAGAGACCGACGGTCCACAGGAGCATAATGCATTCCGTAAGGAAAAGCTCACTGGGGAGACAGAGACTCTGGGGATAAGCTTCTATGCGTAGGCCAAGCTACGACTTGAAAATTGCTGGAGACAACGAGGGAATTCCATGAAAATAAATCAATGGAAGGACTTGAACAGGGATAAGGGAAATCTGCAGGGGAAACAGGTAAATTGGAATAAACCGAGATACTCGAACCAAACTCAACTGGGGAAGAAAGATCTTCAACACAGGAGTACCGGAAATATATTATCTAATACCAGTTACTGGGTAGGAAGATAACATATTCTGACAGAGAGGCATCCGTTACCGATTAGGGTAAACATATCAAGGATGACCCGCGGAGGAAAAAGGAGGTGTATTCGTTACCAGTTACTGGGTAAGAATATCCTACTGGGGAAGATATCAAATAGGATTTATGACTACCGGTTACTGGGCAGAAGACAAAAGAAAGAGAATATATGTCACTGGTTAAAATGAACATATCAAGGAGACTTAGGGGAATAATATCCTTCATCGATTAGGATGAACATATCAAGGATAGACTGCCTGAAAAGGTAGGAACTATATCTATCGGTTACTGGATAGAATACCAAAAAGAGAATATCTGTCACCGGTTAGGATGAACGTATCAAGGATAAACTTAGCAGGGGGAAGAAGGATTTACAACTACCAGTTACTGGGCAGAAGACCGCAAAGAGGAGAGAATCTGTCATTAGTTAAGATGAAAATATCAAGGATTAACTCATTGGGGAATGAAGTAGGGATTACAACTACCTTTTTATTGGGTAGAAAACCACAAAGGGAGAATATCCGTCACTGGTTAGGATGAACATATCAAGGATAGACTGCCTGGGGAAACGTGAAAACGAATCCATTGGGAAAAATATAGGAAGTAGATTACTCTTACCGGGTATTGGGTAAAATTAAAATACTCGTAAATCGAAAAGAATATTACCAGTTACTGGGCAATAGACTCTCGGGGGACCAAAAGTATCTATCTAGGTAGGAGCTAGAAAGAAACGGTCAAACAAAGACTCAACCCGATTAGGATATAACTCAAGGGGAGTGGTTCCATCTAGATAATTAACTGGGGAGGAAACTGAAATAATAATCATCCACGAGGAAATAACTTAGTGGGGAATAAGAAAGGTTAAACTCTTTCTGCCTAAGGGGTTAACACTCTACAATTGAAAGAGGACAAACACACCAAATCTGCACGGAGAAATAATGTCACCGTAGCAAGGGATCAGAAAAAAGGAATCAAATGCTATAGCAAATGCATAATGAAATATCTGATGTATGAATATGTATGTATATGATTGATGATTATGCTGACAAAACTATCGCAAAGGATACAAATATCACAGATTTGAATCATCGCTACAACACTCGGCTAATCTCGACAAGATGGAGACACCAACTGGAGAAACGTGATAGGGATGGGTGCAAATCATCCAGCTCTGAATATCTCAACCCTGGCTAGGGAAAGAGAAAAGATCTGCTGAGGATCCAAACTGTCTATCCTGCGGGGAATTTTAGACCAACGCCATATCAAATGGGAGATAACCTCGCAAGGGACCAAATCAAATATTGCTCATAATCATCACTGCTGGGTATCAGAAATGAACTCCGCCCGGGACTAAAGGGGATAAAACTCAATGCGGGATCTGAGCCAAACTGTTGAAGATGTGTGCCTACAATTTAACGGTGGCGGTGACCCACAAACGCAGCTGGGGAAACCTGGTTTACTGTTGGGGAGGAAAAAGTTACCAAACCAACCGCTTGGGGAAGACTAACAATGCTTCGCACTTTAGGACTTACCTGTTCTCAGATCGCTGTTGATATTCCTTACTGAAATCAATTGCTTTTTAAAGTGATTGCTTTCATATTTTAAGAAAAATGATTTTTATTTATTAATTTGTTTCAAAATTATCATCATAAAATTCAATTCTATTTAGTTGAAAAAATAAATAAGAGCAGAAACAATTGGACAAAAGCTCAACTTTATTTAATAGGATGGTGGTCTGTAAATGATAAGACTCCATAGATCTTTACAAAAGTTGAAAATGGTAATTTACATGGAAAAAGGGCTACATTGAATACAATGATCATTACTCTTCCTACCAACTTCAATATCTGATGTGCTCTTGGCTTCGGTTGAGAATGATGAATCAGAAACAAATGACTTGCTAAAAACTTCTCCCATGACTGGGGACCAACCGAATGCAGTTACTTGCCATAATCCCTAATTTTTGCATAGATTGCCCCAAGGTGGGGTACTCAGTCTATCGCGACGAATTTTATGTTTTATGTCTCTAATTTTTGCCTGGATCGCCCTTTCAGGTTTTGAATCCACCGACACGCTCATTTTTTCCTAAGTTGCCCTTTCGGGTTTTCTACTTAGCGAGTTGTTCTTTTCATTTTAGGCGGAGTATTTCTTGACTGCATCCGTGTTCACAGGACGAGTGAACTCTTCACCATCCATAGTTGTAAGAATCAAAGCACCTCCTGAAAAGGCTCTCTTCACAACATATGGGCCTTCATGATTAGGAGTTCATTTTCCCCTGGCATCTGGTCTGAAAGATAGAATCTTCTTGAGCACGAGGTCACCTTCTCTAAACACATGAGGTCTGACCTTGTTATCAAAAGCTTTCTTCATTCTTTGCTTCTCCATGACAAATGACAGTCAACCTCTTTTCTTCAATCAAATCCAGCTGATCATATATGGTCTGACACCATTCAGCTTCTACCAACTTGGCTTCCATCAAGACAGGAAATGATGGGATCTCAACCTCTACTGGGAGCACAACTTCCATTCCATAAACAAGAGAAAAAGGGGTTTCCCCTGTTGAAGTGCAAACAGATGTACGGTACCCATGCAAAGCAAATGGGAGCATCTCATGCCAATCTTTGTAGGTTACAAGCATCTTCTGAATGATTTTCTTAATGTTCTTGTTTGCAGCTTCAACAACCCTATTCATCTTAGGTTTGTAGGGAGAAGAATTATCATGTGCAGTCTTGAAGTCTTAACAAAGAGCTTCCACCATATTATTGTTCAAGTTTGATCCATTGTCAGTAATGATCTTACTTGGCACACCATAATGACATATAATCTGATTCTTGATAAACCTTACAACAACTTGCTTGCTCACATTTACGTACAATGTCGCTTCAACCCACTTTGTGAAGTAGTCAATAGCCACCATAATGAAATGATGTTCGTTCGAAGCTTTAAGCTGAATCATGCCAATCATATCAATTCCCCACATGGAGAAGGGCCATGGAGAGGAAATGACATTCAACAATGTCGAAGGAACATGAATTTTATCAGCCAATAGTAACCTACTCTCAACATCTTCTTCGCCGTAGCATGTCCATTGAAATGAGTACCAAAGGAACCTTTATGGACTTCTATCATCAATAAGTCTGCTTCGTGTCTATCCATGCATCTGAGCAAAACCATATCGAAGTTTCTCTTGTAAAGCACATCACCATTCAGGTAGAAGTTGCCAGCTAATCTTCTCAAAGTCTTCTTATCTTTCAAAGATGCCCCAGGCGGGTAAATTTGACTTTGGAGAAAACACTTGATGTCAAAATACCACGACTTTTCATCTTTGACCTCTTCAACAGCAAACACATGAGCTAGCCTATCAAGACGCATCACAGCCAAATTGGGAACTTCATTCCAGAATTTCACTATGATCATAGAAGCCAATGTTGCAAGAGCATCTGCCATCTGGTTTTCATCTCGAGGGATATGATGAAACTCAATCTTTGTAAAGAAAGTTGAAATCCTTCTCTCATAATCTCTATATGGTATCAATCCGGGTTGGTTCATCTCCCATTCACCTTTAATCTGATTCACAACCAAAGCCGAATCTCCATACATGTCAAGATATTTGATTTTGAGATCAATGACCACTTCACGCCCCATAATGCAAGCTTCATACCCAATCATGTTATTTGTACACTTGAAAGTCAATCTAGCTGTAAACAGAAAATGAGTGCCTTGAGGAGTAATGATCACTGCCCCAATGCCATTCCCATACTGATTAACAACTCCATCAAATACCATGCCCCAACGGGAACCAAGTTCTGGCCCTTCTTCAAGCAATGCTTCATCACAACCTTTCATCTTCAAGTACAAAATCTCTTCGTCAGGAAAATCATACTCCACTGATTGGTAATTTTCAATTGGTTAGTGAGCCAAGTGGTCACCCAAGACACTACCTTTAATGGCTTTTTTAGATCGGTATTCAATATCATACTCTGATAACAACATCTGCCAACGGGCAATCCTCCCAGTTAAAGCATGCTTCTCAAAAATATACTTGATTGGATCCATTTTGGATATCAACCAAGTAGTATGATTTAACATATACTGGCGCAGACGCTTAGCAGCCCAAGCCAATGCGCAATAAGTATTTTCAAGCATAGAATACCGAGTCTCACAGTCGGTGAACTTCTTACTAAGGTAGTAAATTTCATATTATTTCTTTCCAGATTCATCTTGCTGACCAAGAACGCAACCCATACTTTCTTCAAGCACAACCAAATACATGATCAATGGTCTTCCTTCAACAAGCGGAGACAGAATCAGAGGCTCAAGCAAATACTCTTTGATACTATCAAAATCTTTTTGGCAATCTTCGGCCCAATCACAGGACTGATATTTCCGAAGAAGCTTGAATATAGGCGCACATGTGGCAGTCATATGTGATATAAATCTTGAGATATAATTCAAGCGGCCAAGAAAACCTCTGATTTGCTTCTCAATTTTTGGCGCAAGCATTTCTTGTATCGCTTTAACCTTGGCGGGATCAACTTCAATACCCTTCTCACTGACAATAAGTCCCAACAACTTACCAGAGCGAACACCAAAAGTACACTTATTGGGATTCAAGCGGAGTTTGTACTTCCTCAAATGCTGGAATAACTTTAACAAATGCTCAACATGTTCTTTTTCATTACTTGATTTGACAATCATATCATCAACATAGACTTCAATCTCTTTATGCATCATATCATGAAAAAGAGTGGTCATAGCTCTCTGGTAAGTTGCACCAATATTCTTTAAACCGAAAGGCATCACTCTATAACAGAATGTTCCCCAGGGCATAATGATAATGGTCTTCTCCATATCTTCAGGTGCCATCTTGATTTGATTATAACCGTAAAATTCATCCATAAATGAAAAGACTTTGAATTTAGCTATATTGTCTACCAACATATCAATGTGTGGCAGAGGAAAATCATCTTTCGGACTAGTATTATTCAAATCCCTATAATCAACACACATGCAGACTTTTCATCCTTCTTATAAACATGCACAATATTGACCATTGTTGAGATGTATATTTCGTGTCGGGTTTTTGTTATCGTATCCACAGGGATTGTAAGATATCACCGCCGTTCGATGGTTGTATTAATCTTAGCTCAATGTAACAATAGGGTTTTGGTTTTAATCAAGTTATCTTGCATAAAAAGTAATAAATTGCGGTAAAAGTTATGGTTTGATTAAATGAGAAATATTGTCAAAGTTAGGTTTCAATGATCACTTTGCATGTATTTGCTCGGTCAACAATCTTATAAACTCCTTTAGATGATAAATCATTTCACAAAGTCCTCTCAATATGTTTCTCTCGAACACATATTGTGAGTTTTGCCATTTTGATCCATTGTTTCTCTCGAACACAATCTATCAAAATGACAACTTTTTGGTTCAACCTTATAGTGAACAAAATCATTCGTTACTATCACTAGCTAACAAACAAGTTTGGATGAAAACCTAGGTCAAGAGTCGGTAAACATCTCTCGATCATAAACCAACACAAAGAGTTTTAAATAGAAACAAAGTTTTCATCATATATTTACTGTTAAAGAGTTTACATATGAGGATCCTTACATTTACACACAAAGCTAGTAATCACCTACATCTAACCTTGACAAATGGATGACTTAGCTACTCATTTTCATGGTAGCTTGGTCGGCAAGTAAGGAAAGAAGGTTGATCAACATCCAAGTCGGATAATCGAAGTTGGATGGGAATCCACCTTCTTTTTGTAGAAGATGGTTCTAAGATGAAGAGAAATGAAAACTAGGGCATAAAAATCCCAAGAACAATGCTGCAAAAATATCTAGAAGAAAGTACAAAAGTGGAAAAAGTTGGTAAAAATGAGGTATGGTGCTCAAAAGTGGCACCTGCTACTTATAGACCACTGCTGGGCAGTCATGTTCGCTAGGCGAGCAGAATGGCTCGCCTAGCGAGGGTCTAAAATGGGCACAAAAGGCCCCTGCGCCCAGAGAAAACAGGGCCTGCTGAACTGTCATGTTCGCCTAGCGAACATACCTTCGCCTAGCGAAGGACACGCTTCAACCTTCGCCCCAGCGAGGTTGAGAGGTTTTGCTACTGGAATGCTTGTTGGGGACTCGCTAGAGCTTCGCCTAGCGAGTGAGTGCTGGCTGCGTTTTTCACCAAAACAGAATGAACTCGCTACCACCTTCGCCTTGAACTCGCCTAGCGAATTAATTTGACAATTTACTGGAGTTGTTCGCCTGGAACTCGCCTAGCGAACCAATGCTTCGCCACAGCCTCGCCTAGCGAGCAGGCTGATGAAATGCTTGTATTCTTTGGTTCCTTTGCCAATTTTCTTGTGTCTTTATTTTCAATTAGTTCATGTCTTTCCTGCACAATAACACACAAATCAAAGGCACCAAGCTTGTTTATCAATGTAATGCATTCCATGTAAAACAAATATGGTTTTAACAGTTTTAGCAAGGAAAAAGAGTGAAAGATGCCCACATATGATAGCTCAAATAAGCACTTTTGGGCATCTAACAACTCTCCCCAACTAGATTCTTGCTTGTCCTCAAGCAAAGTATGCCTCTTGAAGGACAAGAGGATTTGCTTAAAGAAACTGGTTTCTCCGAAGTTGGATAAACGGCTCAAACACAAGCGAAATCAGCAAATACAAGTTCCCAACGGTTGGAGCTTGATTAGGTTAACAAACAAGGGTCATTTCTAAGGCCATTGAAACGAAAGTGCCGATGCAAAAGAGACATTCACAGTATTATTCACACTACTCGACTTTGTTTCATTTGTTTCTTATTTGAAACCTTCACAACACAAATTCCACAACTCAATTTTTCACTATTTTTCTTCCAAGCAAGCACTCATTTTCATTTTTTTTTTCTTTCTATTTTTGTTCTTTTCTTTCACATCAAATATACAAAACAGATGTTTCTTTTCTATATTTTCTATACATATATTTTTCTATGCTTGCTCGGTTTTTCTTTTCTTTTTCAAGAGTTGTGGTACTTACCAATTCTTTTTCGTTCTCCCCAACTTATTTCTTCCACACCCTAAATGAATGCTCTTAACTTTTTACGGCAAAAGAACAATAAACAAGATTTTCCGGGTTGTAAAAAAAAGATTTTTGAGATCTCGCTTTATTTCAAGCCGAGATTCAACTGTTTAGGCTCAAAGGGGTTAACAAATACTCTCTCTGCTCACAGGTAAGTTGTTTTTGGATGTAGTTGTGCTCGAAAGAAAACAAGTGCCTTGATCATTTCTAATTGCTTCCACAATTTCACAATAATAAAAGACAAATAATGAATCACATGAATCAACAAAACTTATTAGAATCCAGCATTTAAGTGAACAATGGAGGTTTCCTCACAATTTGTGGTTTTAAGTTCTAGATGAAGCATTCATTCAATTATGTTGCAAAAAGACAATATTCAATTTACCAAAAAGAGTAAAGTTCCTAATGCATTCTAAAATTCTAGCCGACGGTAACCATGTACCTTAGCTTCATTCACTTGTTTATTCTTATCATTGCCATCCAAGCTCGGATGCACCTTCATTGGGTACTTCTTGAGGAGCAACCAATCTAGAAGGGTTTGCCACTCAATCAACCAAAAATTTATTAAACACACAACATTAAAACATAACTAAATAACATTAACTGAAAATATAAATTTGTTCATGGGGGACAAAACACCCCAATAGTACAACACCATGGTCAAAATACAAAATCCGAAGATACAAATAGAATTAACATAAAAACTGAAAAAATACAAAAACTTAACCCACTAAGGGCTCAGGACTCCTCCTCGCTACCGGCCTCAGAACCGGTAGCCTCATCATCATCATCAGCATCATCAGCATCAGCGCCCACCCCCTCACCATAGACTGGCCTGTCCACAGGCCAATTAGCGTTAAGCATAAACTGCTCACGCGCCAACAATGCTCGAGCACCGGAGGGGTCATTACCTTGCAGTTCCAACCTCTGCATACTGTTGTGCATATCAATCATAGCTCTCTGGGATGTCACCATCCACTCAAAACTGTAGTCACACACTGCTCGTAGGTAGGGATCAAGCCCGGGAGTAGAAGCACTAGGACCATCAGAAGCCCGAGTACTTCCTGAGGCTGCATTGCCACCGGTAGTCTTTGGTCTACAATATTTAGCCACATACCGATCATCGATAGGTGCCGGGATCCTAACCTGCCCACGAGACGGAAGTCTCACCCTTGCCTGAACGCATAAGCTCATGATCAAACACGGGAAAGCCAGGGGACAATTAACACGAGCCCCCGACTTAAGCCCGCTCTCGACCACCGTCTTCAGCTCATTGGCGATTATCCTCGCCACATCTATCTCAACATTTGTGAGGATGGAATGGACCAAATGTGCCACTGGGATCGGCACAGTAGAGGTGTGTGATTTAGGCTGGATGTTGGTCAAAACCAAGAGCAGTATCAGCTGAGCCATGGGAGTCATGTCCTCCCGGTGATACCTCACTGGAACCCCAGATGGGTTCGGCTCAACCGATTTCCCAGGTAAAAGCAGGTCGGCGGTAATGGCAGGGACATCTCGGTGAAGCCTAAGGTCGGTGTGGTATTGGTCTCTCTGGTCAGCTCCCAGCTGGAGCGGTTCCCTAAGGATTCGGTTGATAGCATCCCGGTCAAATGGAATTGCACGCCCGGCAACTCTAGAAACCCAAGTAAAGGGCTCGTCGTCGTCGGGCAGTGCGTTAGCATAAAACTCCCGCACTGTCGCAATGTCGTAATGCTCTATGGGACTTATCAACCTATCCCACTTCTTTGCGTCTATCAACCCGGCGAAAGTTCTGTAAGTGCCCTGTGGGTTGATCAGAAATCGCTTCTCTGGAAGTATCTTTCGCTTCTCCAGAGCGATGTACCGTGCAGCCTGTTTTGGACCGACAAACTTGTCGGTATCGAATTGAATAGGCACGGTCCGGGAAGTAGCTGCTCCCTTTCTTTTCTTACCAGCTCCAGACCTTGACTCCATCTGCAAAATATACAAAGAAACAACACACACCAAACAACAGATTAGCCAACAAAGCATAATTTAAAATACTGCCTTGCTCGCTGCTGCTTCGCCTAGCGAAGTGGCAGCGAACGCTCGCCCCAGGTTCGCCTAGCGAGTGCTAGCGAACCTTACGGATTTTGGGGTTTTTTGCATTTTCAAAGTTTTTTCCCCCAATACCCATACTCTAATGGTTCCCACATCAGAACCTAATGATTTCTCATGAAAATTAATCGTTCTATGCTATTGGGGATTGCCTAATTGCATGCAAAACCTAAAGTAACACTAAATCCCCAATTTGAAAACCTAAATCTCCAAAAATTGCAAACTCCAAAATACCACATGCAACCTAAATGTTCCCATACCACACTCATCTTATTTGCCATTCACATTTGTAAATTAAGAGTTCAAACAAAAAGAAAAAATGTAGTAGGGCAAACCTTAGGTACACGGATTCGGAAATGTGAAGTGAGAAGAGTTCGCAATCGACCGAAACGAACAAGTGTTGGTGATAAAGATGCAAATGAAAGAGTTTGAGAAGCCTAGCACAAATTCCTCAGCAGAGCCGTTCAGAAATTTTTTTGAAGGTTTGGGGCAAAATGGCCCTGCTGAGATTTAAATAGTGAACAGTACTGCAGCGCTCGCTGCTGCCTCGCCTAGCGAGCTGCTAGCGAGCATGCTCGCTACTGTCTCGCCTAGCGAGCTGCAAGCGAGCATGACAGCAAGTGCATTGGCAAATGCAGCACTTGTAAGTCATCCAGCATGGGTTTAGCACAGTGTACTCAATGCAACATAAAACATAAAGCAGTAAATACTTACAATGTTGGGGTGCCTCCCAACTAGCGCTTGTTTAACGTCGGCTAAGCTCGACGGTGCGATGCTCACAGAGGAGCATCGAGCGGCTGAGCACAACTCTCGCGATCCACATGACCGCCGAGATACACTTTCAATCGTTGACCATTCACGGTCCAACTATCTTTCTCGTCCATGTCTTCAATGACAATGGCCCCGTACTCTTTTACTTCTTTCACCCGAAATGGCCCGGACCATTTTGATTTCAACTTCTCGGGAAACAACTTCAACCGGGAGTTGAACAATAGGACCAATTGTCCGGGCACAAATTCTTTGTTACGGATCTTCTTGTCGTGATACTTCTTTGCTTTTTCCTTGTACAACCAACTTGAGTGGTATGCGGCATTGCGCATCTCCTCCAACTCAAGTAGTTGTACTTTCCTTTTGTTACCGGCCAACTCATGTTCAAAATTTAAAAACTTTAGGGCCCACAAGGCCTTGTGTTCCAATTCAACCGGCAAATGGCAAGTTTTACCAAATACCAATTGAAAGGGAGTTAGGCCAATTGGAGCTTTAAAGGCCGTACGGTAGGCCCATAATGCTTCGTCCAATTTTTGGGACCACTCTTTTTTAGAATTAGACACGGTTTTTTCTAGGATTCTCTTAATCTCTCGATTAGAGACCTCCGCTTGCCCGTTAGCCTGAGGGTGGTACGGAGTTGTCACCCTATGCGATACACCATAATGTTTTAGAATTGTTTCCAAAGGTGCATTGCAAAAGTGTGACCCTCCGTCACTTATCAACACTCGGGGGGTTCCAAAACGGGAAAATATGTTTTTCTTTAAAAATTTTATCACCGTTTTGGCATCCGACCGAGGTGAGGCAATCGCCTCAACCCACTTAGAGACATAATCAACAGCAACAAGCATATACTCATTCCCATAAGAGGGTGGGAAAGGTCCTACGAAATCTATGCCCCAACAATCAAACACTTCCACTTCTTGGATATTTTGGAGAGGCATCTCATCTCTCTTACCTATCCCACCGCTTCTTTGGCAGCTGTCACAACTTTGCGCATGGATATGTGCGTCTTTGAAAATAGTTGGCCAATAAAATCCCGATTGAAGAATTTTAGTGGCCGTTCTAACCCCATTATAATGTCCGCCATAAGGCGAGTTGTGACAATGCCAAAGGATGCTCTGGGCTTCATCACCAGTTACGCATCTCCTTAACAGGTTATCGCTACCCAACTTAAACAAGTATGGGTCATCCCAAACATAATACTTCGCATCCGAAAGGAACTTCCTCTTTTGGTTCGAAGTTAGGTCGGCAGGCACAAAACCACTAGCCTTGTGGTTTGCAAAGTCTGCAAACCACGGCCTAACTTGAACCTTAAACAGTTTTTCATCAGTAAATTCTTCCCGGATTTCCTTTTCAGATGCGGTAACCTCGACATTCACTAAGCGGGATAAATGATCCGCTACCAAGTTTTCCGACCCCTTCTTGTCTTTGATTTCGACATCGAATTCTTGTAACAAGAGGATCCAACGGATGAGCCTTTGCTTCGAATCCGGCTTGGTTAGCAGATACTTAATCGCCGCGTGGTCGGTATACACAACGACTTTAGACCCTATAAGATAAGACCTAAACTTTTCTAGCGCATACACTATTGCGAGTAGTTCTTTTTCCGTTGTGGCATAATTTATTTGAGCCTCGTTAAGAACCTTACTCGCATAATGTATCGCATGAAAAGTTTTGTCTTTTCTTTGGCCAAGTACCGCTCCAACAGCATAGTCACTCGCGTCACACATTAGTTCAAAATTTTCATTCCAATCGGGAGCGACTATTATTGGAGCGGTAACCAATTTTTCTTTTAAAACCTCAAAAGCTTGCAAACAATCTTCGGTGAAGAGAAATACCTGGTCTTTGGCGAGCAAATTGCTCAAAGGTTTAGCCACCTTTGAGAAGTCCTTGATGAAGCGCCGGTAGAACCCCGCGTGCCCCAAAAAGCTACGGATGCCCTTCACATTCACCGGAGGGGGTAATTTTTCAATTACTTCAACCTTAGCTCTATCCACTTCAAGCCCCCTTTTAGAGACTTTGTGGCCTAGCACGATCCCCTCGGTCACCATGAAGTGACACTTTTCCCAATTTAGCACCAAATTGGTCTTCACACACCTTTCCAACACCGTCTTCAAATTTGCCAAGCATAGACTAAACGTCCCACCAAATACCGAGAAGTCATCCATGAAGACTTCCATTGTTTTCTCTATCAGATCGGCAAAAATGGCTTGGACACATCGTTGGAAGGTCGCCGGTGCATTGCACAGCCCAAAGGGCATTTTTCTGTATGTGAACACTCCAAACGGACACGTGAAAGCCGTCTTCTCATGATCAACCGGGTCAACCGCAATTTGGTTGTACCCGGAGTAGCCGTCCAAAAAACAATAGTATTGTTGGCCCGATAGTCTTTCAAGCATTTGATCCATAAATGGGAGTGGGAAATGGTCCTTACGAGTCGCGGTATTCAACCGTCTATAATCTATACACATTCTCCACCCCGTGGCAACTTTAGTCGGGATCAATTCGTCTTTGTCATTTCGGATTACGGTCATTCCACCCTTCTTCGGAACCACGTGCACAGGACTAACCCACTGACTATCCGAGATCGGGTAAATCATTCCCGCATCCAATAGCTTCACCACTTCCTTCCTTACAACCTCCTTCATCGTAGGATTTAAGCGGCGTTGTGGTTGAGCCACCGGCTTAAAATCTTCCTCCATCAAAATCTTGTGCATACAATAGGATGGACTAATTCCTTTCAGATCGGAAAGAGTCCAACCCATAGCTTCTTGATTGGTTTTTAGCACAATGATTAGACGGGCTTCTTCTTCTTTTGTCAAGAGGTTGCTTATGATGACCGGCTTTGCCTCGGTCTCATCTAGAAACACATATTTCAAAGTCGAAGGTAACTCTTTTAATTCAATTGGCGCTTTCTCGTCAATGACCTCCTTCTTCAAGTTTTCTTCCTCTACTTCCCACGGTTGTATGTCTTCCAAACTATCAAGTTCCTTTAAGCATTCCTCAAGAGCTAGCTCCTCTTCAACAGTGAAAACCTCCAATGAGTCGTCAAGAGCTAACTCCATAGGAGATATCTCATGAATATGCTTTGAAACCTCTATAATAGCGTCTTCGATCACATCGATGCGAAAGCTATCATTTCTATCCTTGGAATGCTTCATCGCCTCGAATAGATCAAATGTGACTTCCTCATTTTGAACACGCACCTTCATTAAACCGTCATCAACATCTATCATCATTCTTGCGGTCTTCATGAATGGTCGGCCCAATATGAGCGGAGCATCATCATCTTCCTCCATATCAATTACAATAAAATCCACCGGGAAAAAGAATTTGTCGACCTTCACCAACACATCTTGGGCTACGCCATGAGGATGGGTCGTCGACTTATCCGCCAATTGCAATGTCATTCGGATGGACTTAATCTCAATGTTGCCAAGCCTCTTGATAATTGACAAAGGTATAAGATTAATGCTCGACCCCAAGTCAATAAGTCCCTTCCCGACATAAACGTCACCAATTTTAACCGGCAATGTAACTCTTCCCGGATCAACCTCTTTCTTAGGAAGCGTCCTTTGAATAATGGCACTACAGCTCGCATCAAGGACGATGGTCTCCGGTTCCGTATACCTCCGCTTTTTGGTTAGTATGTCCTTCATGAATTTGGCATACTTTGGCATTTGTTCCAAGGCTTCAGCAAACGGAATGTTGATTTGCAACTGTTTAAAAATATCCATGAACCGGGCGTAATGCCGTTCATTCTCCCTTTTGGAAGGAGCGTGAGGATAAGGAAGATTTTGGACCGGAGTAGCGCTCACTACCTCCTTTCCCTTTGCAATTCTAGCACTTTTCCATCTAGGCTTCTTCACTACCTCCCTTATTACCTCATCACTTTTATTTTCCTCAATCTCCACACCTTTTTCTTTTTCAACTTCACCATTATTTTTATTCTTTTCAACTACTTCCTCATCACTCCACACTCCTATTTCACCATCAACATTTTCCTCCACTATTTCCTCCTCAATTTCTTTCTCTTTCTCTCTTTGTTCACTCTCAACTCTTTTTTCATTCTCACTACCCAACTCCCTCCCACTTCTCGTCATAATCGCCTTACAATGCTCCTTAGGATTTGTTTGCGTATTAGCCGAAAAAGAAGGACCGGTTTGTTGTTCAGCGAGTTGCTTGGCAAGTTGCCCAACTTGAGTTTCAAGATTTTTTATGGCCGCGTCATTACTCTTTTGATTGGCCATTGACATTTGCATGAATTGCGTCAATGTCTCTTCCAATTTAGAATTGACTACCGGCGGTTGTTGAGATTGATACGGATTTTGGGGAGGGTTTTGACGGCTAGAAGAACCACCTCCATAACCTTGGTTATGATAATAGTTGCTTCTAGGTTGGAACCCTTGGTTCCCTTGGAATTGTTGTTGTTGTTGTTGTTGAGGGTGCGGTTGATAAGGTTGTTGTTGTCTCGGTTGATAGTCCCGTTGATTGGCCATGTAGTTTACTTCGTCAAAACCGGGAGGTGGACAAAATCCGGTGTCATGTTCACCTTTACAAAGTTCACAACAAGCTATTTGTTTAGCTTTTGACGGTTCTCTTAACTCTTTGATTTGTTGCGTTAAGAGTTCCACTTGTTGTGAGATGAGCTTGTTTTGGGCAAGGATGGCATCATTCGTCCCTAACTCAAGCACTCCCGCCTTCTTCAAAGAATTTCCACGACTTTGACTCTGAAGATCATTCAAAGCCATTCGATTGATAATGTTGGTTGCTTCTTCGGCACTTTTTGACATCAACGAGCCACCCGAAGTGGCATCCAACAATGTTTTGCAGTTTGGTTGAAGTCCATTTCTGAAGATATGGATTTGAGTTAATTCATCAAATCCATGCCCTTTACATTTCCTAAGCATGGACTTGAATCTCTCCCACGCTTCATTCAAAGATTCACTGGTTCCTTGAGAAAACACCGAGATGGCCGTCTTTGATTCCATGAATCGGTTATGGGAGAAAAATCTTTCAATGAATTTCTCTTCTAACACGTTCCAGTCTGTCATTACGGCTGGTGTTTGATCGAGATACCAATCCTTTGCTTTACCGAGCAAAGCGTGGGGAAATAATCGTCTGAACAACGGAAGCTCCTGAGCCTGATCCACTCCGGCAGCCAATGCTATCTCATAAAATTTTGTGAGAAAAGCAAATGGGTCTTCATGGTCCATTCCGGTGAATGGACTCCCATATAATAAATTCAGAGTTCCCGTCTTCATCTCAGCTTGCCTTCCTGTGTGGTTGGCAAACTGAGCGGTGTTCCTTGGACTATTGATACATGGAGTAGAAATAGGTGGTGGTGGTTGTGGCTCCATGTTTGGTATGAATGGGTGTGGATTTGTGGTTGAAGAACTTTCTCCTTGCTCTTGGCGTTGTCTAGCCTGTTGCCTCCTACGTCTCGTTTTGCTATTGAGCCTCCTTGCGGTTCTCTCGATCTCAGGATCAAAAAGAAGTTCGTCCACAGGGATTTGCCCTCGCATAAAACGTAAGCTGCACACTAAACCAAACAAATTACAAGCACAAGTCAAAAATTCACAAGCTAAAACTTAAACAACCATTGCGATGCTCGCAATATCAATTTACAATCCCCGGCAACGGCGCCATTTTGTTGAGATGTATATTTCGTGTCGGGTTTTTGTTATCGTATCCACAGGGATTGTAAGATATCACCGCCGTTCGATGGTTGTATTAATCTTAGCTCAATGTAACAATAGGGTTTTGGTTTTAATCAAGTTATCTTGCATAAAAAGTAATAAATTGCGGTAAAAGTTATGGTTTGATTAAATGAGAAATATTGTCAAAGTTAGGTTTCAATGATCACTTTGCATGTATTTGCTCGGTCAACAATCTTATAAACTCCTTTAGATGATAAATCATTTCACAAAGTCCTCTCAATATGTTTCTCTCGAACACATATTGTGAGTTTTGCCATTTTGATCCATTGTTTCTCTCGAACACAATCTATCAAAATGACAACTTTTTGGTTCAACCTTATAGTGAACAAAATCATTCGTTACTATCACTAGCTAACAAACAAGTTTGGATGAAAACCTAGGTCAAGAGTCGGTAAACATCTCTCGATCATAAACCAACACAAAGAGTTTTAAATAGAAACAAAGTTTTCATCATATATTTACCGTTAAAGAGTTTACATATGAGGATCCTTACATTTACACACAAAGCTAGTAATCACCTACATCTAACCTTGACAAATGGATGACTTAGCTACTCATTTTCATGGTAGCTTGGTCGGCAAGTAAGGAAAGAAGGTTGATCAACATCCAAGTCGGATAATCGAAGTTGGATGGGAATCCACCTTCTTTTTGTAGAAGATGGTTCTAAGATGAAGAGAAATGAAAACTAGGGCATAAAAATCCCAAGAACAATGCTGCAAAAATATCTAGAAGAAAGTACAAAAGTGGAAAAAGTTGGTAAAAATGAGGTATGGTGCTCAAAAGTGGCACCTGCTACTTATAGACCACTGCTGGGCAGTCATGTTCGCTAGGCGAGCAGAATGGCTCGCCTAGCGAGGGTCTAAAATGGGCACAAAAGGCCCCTGCGCCCAGAGAAAACAGGGCCTGCTGAACTGTCATGTTCGCCTAGCGAACATACCTTCGCCTAGCGAAGGACACGCTTCAACCTTCGCCCCAGCGAGGTTGAGAGGTTTTGCTACTGGAATGCTCGTTGGGGACTCGCTAGAGCTTCGCCTAGCGAGTGAGTGCTGGCTGCGTTTTTCACCAAAACAGAATGAACTCGCTACCACCTTCGCCTTGAACTCGCCTAGCGAATTAATTTGACAATTTACTGGAGTTGTTCGCTTGGAACTCGCCTAGCGAACCAATGCTTCGCCACAGCCTCGCCTAGCGAGCAGGCGGATGAAATGCTTGTATTCTTTGGTTCCTTTGCCAATTTTCTTGTGTCTTTATTTTCAATTAGTTCATGTCTTTCCTGCACAATAACACACAAATCAAAGGCACCAAGCTTGTTTATCAATGTAATGCATTCCATGTAAAACAAATGTGGTTTTGACAGTTTTAGCAAGGAAAAAGAGTGAAAGATGCCCACGTATGATAGCTCAAATAAGCACTTTTGGGCATCTAACAACCATCCACTACGGATATTTGGAGGTCACAAGAAAACCAACATCAATTTGCTTTTACACTTCCTCTTTGATCTTAATTGCCATATCAGGATGAGTTCTTCTCAACTTCTACTTGACCAACGGGCATTTTGGCTTCAACGACAATCTATGCTCCACGATCTCAGAATCTAAACCAGGCACGTCTTGATAGGACTAAGCAAACACATATGAATATTCTCGAAGAAGATCAATCAACCCCTTCTTAGCCTCTGAACATAGTTGAGACCCAATCTTGACTTCCTTCACATTGTCTTTGGAACCCAAGTTGACTAGTTCAATCTGCTCTTCAAATGGCTGAATGGCTTTTTCCTCATGCTCAAGTAAACGAGATAATTCATCAGATATTTCTTCATCATCAGTCTCTTCTTCAGCCCCTAAACACAGGGAAATCAAAGTTTGGAGAGGCAGTATGATCATTGTATTCAATGGGTTTGGGAACCGACCAGCATAATAATTTGACATTTTGATTTTAGAGAAGTGAATTGTGACCAAATATTATGCAGATGGAAAATTATTATTTATTTTATGTTTTTTGTGATTACCATTTTCAGAAAAGCAAAAAGTAAAAATAAAACATCATAGATGTGGATGAATAAAATTGTATTTCATTGATAATAATTGAAATGCCTAACAATGTTCACTTCTCCCTTAGGCATAGGAGAATGAATTTTCTTAAAATGGAAAACAAATTACTTAGAGCGGTGAACAACAATAGGAA
The DNA here is from genome assembly GCF_024323335.1 of Lathyrus oleraceus. Taxonomy (NCBI): domain Eukaryota; kingdom Viridiplantae; phylum Streptophyta; class Magnoliopsida; order Fabales; family Fabaceae; genus Lathyrus; species Lathyrus oleraceus. The sequence continues at coordinate 138,411,740 of NC_066580.1, forward strand.
TATCAACAGCAACCTATTTGTTGCAAGTCTGGTCATGCGTCACAAAGTTGGCGCAAGCTTCGTCTTCATTGTCACTATCCTCGATCACAGCAGCTAAGTGTTGATCATTACCATGAATGAACCCTCCACTACGGAAACTCGGTTGAACATCTTCAACTTTGACATTAAACGACCCTAGTTGAAATCCCAATCCGACCCTATTCTTGTTTTCAGCAATTTCTATCACACGGCCCCACTGATCAGTGCTGCCAGTCTCAATAGCTCTCTGAGCATGTTTCAAAGAAGACATGGGTGCCCCAGTTTTCTTCACTTCAGCAATAGACAAGGCTTGGAATGGAGTTCCAGCCTCCTCCTTAGCTTCAATATAAGAAAAGGATGACATATGGCTCACTAAAAGCGCCTTCTCTCCACCAACAACGACAAGCTTGCCGTTCTTCACAAATTTAAGCTTCTGGTGTAGAGTAGATGTCACAGCTCATGCTTTATGAATCCATGGCCTTCCCAATAAACAGCTATAGGCCAGGTGAATATCCATCACTTAGAAAGGAAAATGAAAATCACTTGGACCTATCTTGACTGGAAGATCCACTTCACCATTGACGGTTTTACGAGAACCATCAAACGCTTTGACAATCATGCCACTGTACCTCATAGGGGCACCTTGATAAGAAAGTTTGGACAGAGTTGATTTCGGGAGCACATTCAGAGATGACCTAGTGTCCACCAACACATTGGATAGAGCGTCCTCCTTGCAGTTCAAAAAAAATGGAGTGCCAAATTGTGATTTCTACCTTCCTCAGGAAGTTCTTCATCATAAAAACTCAAATTATTGCAAGAAGTGATGTTAGCGACAATGTGGTCAAACTGATCCACAGTCACATCGTGCTTAACATAGGCTTGCTAAAGTACCTTCTGCAATGCCTCTCTATGTGCCTCAAAATTCATTAACAGAGACAACACCGAAATCTTTGACGGGGTTTGGAGCAACTGCTCCACCATATTAAACTCACTCCTCTTTATTAACCTCAAAACTTCATCATCATCATTAGTCTTCAGCTTGCAGGATTCACCAGACTAACACACTGAAGCACTAATTGGATTCACCATTGGCATATCCACTTTCTTACTGATTGAAACATCCTCTATCTCCTTCGGAAAGACTGGACCAAAGACACAACCACTACGGGTCACCTTTGCAATATCATCTATATTCACCACATAATCTGCTACGGATAACGGAATCTCTTGACCATTCTCCACCATGGTGGCATTATATTGATAAGACACAACTTTATCGGATGCATACGGGACATGGCCCGCTAACCGTATTACCAACAACGATACCGATCTATTAACGATGTTGTTGCTGCTGCTATTAAATTGGATTACTACCCGCTCAGGGGTCTTGAACACATGAACAATCACATTCACATCATTTATATCTCTCAACTGACAAATTTGGATAAGCCCTTCATCCATCAACCTCTGAATATCCCTCTTGACAATAACACATCCTTGAGGGTTCACGTTGCATATCACACAACCATCATGGTCATGCTCACAATCACTAACCAAACAAATATCTCTATGAATTGCAACCAAAGACTGTCTGATATGGCAGACATCATAAACCTTATACTTTTCAAGATAACCATCTACCATATCGACAGAAGCATTACCATGCGCGGGCAACATATTAGCTTTCACATTAGGCGCACGGTCCTCAAAGGACATCATCCCATTCTTCACAAGCTTTTGTACTTCGTACTTCAACAGGTAGTAGTTCTCAATGTCGTGGCCAGGGGCTCCCTGGTGAAAGGCACAACGGAGTTCAGGTTTGAACCACCATGGAAATGGCTCAGGAATTTGTGGTGGATTTCTGGGTCGAATAAGGTTCTTGATAACCCAAGATGGATATAATTTGTTGCGGTTATTGTTGAATCGGAACAGATTGATTATTGGAATTGTTGGAAAAAACTAGAATCACTGAAGAAACTTGATGTTGATGCTGACACGGTTGAGAACTCCTTCTGACATGAGGCCTCCTCTGCCTCCCTATAAATACTGAATTAGTTCCCCCCTCCTTTTTCATGGAGAAACCACTCCCATACTTCTTACTGGACGATGCTTCTTCCTTAGACATACGTACTTCACGGACTCCCTCTTCTAACCTCATCCCTATATTTACCATTTCGGTAAAGTCATTGGGGGAATTGGCAATCACGTGTTCATAGTAAAACGAACTCAAAGTCTTCGGAAATATCTTCGTCATCTCTTTCTCTTCCAATGGAGGATTAATCTGGGCAGCAAGTTCCCTTCACCTTTGAGCATACTCTTTAAATGTCTCCTTATCCTTCTGAGACATAGACCTCAGATGGTCTCTATCAGGCGCCATATCAACGTTGTATTTGTACTGCTTAACAAAAGCTTCACCCAAATCGTTGAAAGTACGAACGCTCACACTGTCCAACCCCATATACCACCTCAAAGCAACATCAGTCAAGCTGTTTAGAAAGTAGTGAATCAGCAACTGATCATTATCAGTTTGAGTTAACATCTTTCTAGTGTACATAACAAGGTGACTTAGTGAACAAGCGTTTCCCTTATACTTTTCAAAGCCGGGGACTTTGAACTTCATCGGGATCTTCACATTCGGTACCAGGCAGAGCTCAACAACACTCTTACCAAACAAGTCTTTTCCTCTCAACGTCTTCAACTCCTTTCACAGCTCAAGGAACTGGTCCTTCATTTCGTCCATCTTCTCATATACATTTGGGCCCTCAGATGAATCATAATGGTAGATTGTGTCCTCAACATGAGGCAAAGTATGAACAACTGGACGCGGCACAAACATGACTGGGCTAGATGCCGGTAGAGAAACAAAAGTGGGGGCATACCCTTCAGGCACAAAGTTGGACGACATTCCCCGAGGGAATCCAGCAGGTATGGAAGGACCAGATTGGCTAGCAGCAACGGGAACGGTTGAGGTAGCGACCTTAGAAATAACAGTCCTTTGGGGAGGAGTTGCGGGAGTTGGTGAAGACTAATTCTGTGCAGCAAGAACAGACTCCATCATAGCGGTCAACCATGCAATCTCATACTTTAACTCTCTATTCTCTTGTTCCAAATGTTCCATGATCTTGGGTTGATTGGCGCGAGTGTTGTATCGGTGAGTCAGCTTGGCTGAAGCGCAAAAGAATAACCAATAAGATAATCTGGCGGAAGAAAAATCTGTTATGCATATGATGCATGAAATGCAATATATTTGTTTGTTTTTAGTTTCAAGGAACATATTGTTTTATTTGCAAACATATAATAATAATAATTTGATTGACCATAAAAATCTCTTTTTATTCATAAAATTTGGAAGGATTACACTGAGTACAATTTCAGAAACCAAAGTACAAATACAAGAGAAAAGGAAACTAATCATCCTAAGGATCCCCTAACAACAGTGTCAGATGTTCTGGCCATGGGCGCGTACTTCCTTCGGATGCGTCGAATCTCGAACTCAAAAGATGTCTTTATCTGAGCCTTCTCAAGGACAAGCTAATCAACAGTCTTCTTCTAAGCACTGGAAGGTTGAGGCATAACAGAGAAAGATGGATCCTCTGGCTCTCTCTGTCTCTTTACTGCTCGATCTTCAAGAAGTTCAATAAGCGCATCCTTGTCCTTCGACTCAAGCTGCAACTCCTCATGCTTTTGGCTCGAAGCAAGGAACCGCTCTTCCCATATCTCTCTCTCTTGCTTCATCTTGGAGAGTGCGTCTTCCAACTCCCCTGCATCTTGGTTAGGGAGAGTTGATGGCTCATCCACAACCAAAGACATAGGTCTTTCACAAGCATACAACATCTTCAACTCCAAAGCTCTCTTGTTCACCCAAATAGTGTAAGCTTCCAAAGTTACACAGTTGCACGGACCAAGCTCGGATCTTCCTTTCCTATGCAAGTTATGCCAAGCATGTATCATCTTCTGCTTCAAATGTTGGGGATCTTTACCCTCTTGATAGAAAAGACCTTCTAACTGAATGTTATTAGGTTTGTCTCTCAAGCGGAACCCAATCTGGCAACAAGCCAAAGCAGGGTTGTAGTTGATTCCTCCTTGTGTACCAATAAGAGGCACATTATGGAATTCTCCACAACTATCAATAATATCCACACTACTCAATGCAGAATCATACCAAACAATATCATCATTAGTGAGAGACATAAGTTTATGAGACCACCGTAGACATTGCTTGTTCTCCAAAAAAGCAGGTGTCTTAGGCAAGTGTGAAATAAACCATTTACACAGAAGAGGAACACAACACACAATAGTCCCACTGCCTTTAGATTTCCTCAAATGCAAAGAGAAATACATGTCACCCAACAGAGTAGGAACAAGATTCCCAATCAAGAAGATTTGAATGGCGTTAACATCAACAAAACCGTCAATGTTAGGGAACAAAGCTAAACCATAGATGAACAATACAAAGATGGCTTCAAAAGCATCCATACTACCGGCTTGAGCAAAGACAATAGCTTTTCCAATGAGGAACTCAGAAGTCAACCCAAACATTCCTTCTTTCTTCACCCAATAAGTCTCAATCTCAGATTTCTTCAAATGAAGAGCTTCAACTATGATATGAGATCTGAGAATCTCCTCCAATCCACTAAAAGGTACCTTGTCAGAAATGGGTATTCCAAGGAGATGGGCATACTCTTCTAATGTAGGCACAAGTTGGTAATCTGGAAAAGTGTAGCACCGGTAGAGAGGATCATAGAACTGAACCAGAACACTCAGAAGTCCTTCAACCACATCAGTAGATAACACAAATAAAAGCTTTTAATGGAGTTGCTTGAAGTCCAAGGGATCTAATACAAAGGATGATAACTTCCTTAGCTCTTTCAAATCTAGATATCGGAAACTGTACTTCTTAGTGTTCCTTCGTCCACAATCTATGGTCTGAAAATATTTGCAAATAAGACCTCAGTTCCTTGAAATTTATTTTTGTGATGAATGTTATGATGTGCATGAATGCATGAATGCAACAATCACAAACAAGGGATCACACACAAGGCAAACATAAAAAGAGGTCAAGGGATGGATCAAGTCATCATCAAGATCAATCATCCATTTTGGTGGATTATGCTTTTCACCTTATCAACACCCAAGTTCCATTGATATTGACAAGGCTTGACCGGATCAACCAAGAATCAAAGGGTTTATTGTGAGTCACGAGCATGGAGTCAGGTTAAGAACCATCCCAAATGAGTGTACTAAGGATAAAAACCCGTAGATCATGTTCTAAAAAGTTTCCAGAGTCTTAATTCCATCTATCGGATATTATAGGTTAGGATGACTGACTCATCAACCCATAATATTCTCAAGAGAAACTCGTCTGAGTGTAGTATCACGTAACAACTATTATCAGGTCTACACCTGAACAGTCTCCGCACTACTACCTAAATAGGCCAAGTTGGGTTAAATGTTCTACGGTTCTCAACTTCTCGGACCCCAAATCAGAGAGAGAGAGAGAGAGAGAGAGAGAGATTAATGCCTAACCACAAATAACTTGTGTGACATTAGTAACTCCAAAAGGGTCTCCACTGAGTAGATGAGTCTCAAGCCAACTTGTTAAGGACTACTCAACACAAGTTGAACATGACTATACCATCCTCCCATCTTAATTGCACTCAAGTTCAGGTTAGAACTTATCTCACCACTCAGAGATCACCAAGCACAACAGACAAATTATATCATACAAACAAATATACAAATATATACACATAAAAAAGTAGGCTAAACCCACTGAGGACTACTCCCCAGCAGAATCGCCACTTAATTTCTATAGCGGTAAATTCATGACTATCATGCTATGGATAAGCTTAATGTCAATAAAACCAGAGTCGCCACCGCACTTTTATTGTTTCCAAAGAAAAAGGGAAAAGTACGAACAAAACCTAAGGATAAGAAGTTTTCAAATTAAAACTAATAAAATGCCAGAGATTACAGGTAAGGGGGTTGGTTACACAGAGGGAAGATGTTAGCACCCAAAGTGTCCTAGGTACTCCTAGGGAGCCCTTTTTTTATGTGCGTATGTGTTTTTGGTATAAAAGATGTTTGAAAAAAATAGAGTGTGGGGATGAGGAGACTAATCCTAAGCATAAAATTAAAAGTTAAGAGTTGAAAAGATCTGACCAATGAGATTCAATCCAACAGACAAAAATGTCATATAGAAAACCCACTTTTCCTTTGGACTTTGAATCAAGCAATAATCAATAAGCAATTAGCAATATCAGACATCATGAAGATCAAGGCATCAAATAAAGATGGCCACATCCAAACAAGTAACTCCATAGCTAGCAGTTTTCTTTGTCTTTTCATGTATCAGATAAAAGACTCCTGGATTAACTCAGAATAATGCATCAGACATAAGATCAAAATAACAGTTGCATCAAGGTCATGTAGTAGATAAGTTCAAATAGATCCCAATACTTGCATCAGATGAAGGCTCAAAGCACAATAACTTGGTCTCAAGATGTTGGCATTAACCAAGTCCTTTTGCATAGGGAATGTTGCCTAATCCTAAGCCCAAAAGTTCAGATCAAGCTCAACAGTCCACACAAACATTTTTTAGGGTTTTTGTTGTTTATTAGGTATTTTTAAGGTACTAAGACCACAAGCACAAACAAAATACACAAACAAATATATACAATCACAATATATGGCTCAAATGAGCAAAGTGAAAATGGCATAAACATAAACAAGTTAAATGATATGTAAATGACTTGGAATTAAATTTTATGAAGTAAATGACTTGAAAGTAAAGCAATGTTAATAAGAATTAGTCAAATGTTAGTCAAAGTTAATTAAATGTTAGTAGTGTTTTGCTTTTCAATTGATTAAGTCATTCTTTGGAGAACACTCAACCATCTATTCACAAGTATGGATCCTTGAACCAAGACATCTTCTAAAGGAAGGAAAAAAGATAAGTTTCCACACAATACCATGAAAGATGGGAGACTTGTAATCTCACGTACTAGAATGCTATGCCTTTAGGGGTCAAATTTAGCTCTATGTTAAGCAATCGTAATTGGACTTATGTAGAAGTCACAACTATCTGAGGTCGGGCAATAAAAATTTAGGTGTTAATGCATGTTAGGGATTTGTTATAATGAACCAAACTCCTAAAACATACCACAAGCTTAAAAGAAAAGATCACAAGGGATGAACCTATCTCATCCATACTTGTATTGGTTCATCTGACACAAGGTCATTGATGAACCAATTAGCCTTAGGATATTGAGACTGCATTGGTCAATAAAAAGGATGGGAACGAATGGGAATGAAGACGAAGAGGGAGGGGAGATGAGAGAAACACAAATTGGTCATGGGAGGAATTTTATCAAATTAAAATCATTCATTCATTTTGGGAGATGAAATATATATTTCATCAATCCCCTAAATCCAATGATTTTAATCTAATAAAAGTCAAATCAACCTTGACCAAGGCCCAAACAAATAGTCAAACATCACAAGACCATAAAAATGGCTCAACATAATTTTTACACAATTAATCAATTAAAAATCAAATTAAAAATGCATTAAAATTCAAATTAATTTGGTCAAAACCTAAAATCTCTTCAAAACACCAAATAAATGACCAAGAGATTTATCCTAGGTCAAACAAGGTCAAAGAACCTTAGACAAAAAGTTTCATGATTTTTGAAAAGTCAGAAGTATTTTTAAACAACTAAAAATATGCACAAAAACATTTAATTCATGAAAAATATCAAAATTAATCCAAAAAATAATTTTAATTCAGAAAATGAAAGAGAAAAACATTTCAAGATTTTTGGTGAAAGTCCCATATTTTTGGATTAAAAATGAAATTAATATGAATTAAACAAAATAAAGCAATTAAATGAAAAATCAGAAAATACAAAAAAACAAGGGTCATCAGATCTCCCTCATTAATTGAGGTGGCAGATCTGATGGCTACACATGCGTTATCCATGATGGACTCAAGTCAAATTGCCACACGCGTGGTAATCAAAACCAACGACCAAGATTAGAACGCTGGACAAAGATCAGATGGTTGGAACCTTGGCAACACACCACCGAAGCCCTAGCTCCGGTCATCTTCTCCAGTGAGGACGACCAGACTGGTCCAACCAAAACTTCATGAAAAATGAAAAATGAATATACTAATTTGAAGAAAAAATGCCCAGGAGCACGAATCTGACCTCCATTTTTTCCAATTCCAAGTATATTGGAAGATACATGGATTTGAAATTTGAGGTTCATGATCTGAGTTGCTTCGATTTGACCTCAAAGCAACTCAATCTTGTTGCCTACATTGGTTGGACTTCAGAAAACCAAAAATCACAAAGAATAGTGGAGAATTAAGAGAGAATCGAAGAGATGAAGCTTCTGAATTTTCACCTCCAAGTGCCTTCAAGTTTGCTTGATCTTGATCTGGATTTGCTTGATTCCTCTTTCTCTTTTTCTTGCAGTGATCAATTGAGATGAAAAGGGCAATGGATTCTTGGAGTTTGAATTTCAAAACAGAAGGTGAAAGTCAAACTCGATTTCAATTAAAATCTTCAAGAATTCTATGGAATGATGGGTTTGAGTTGTCTTGGCAAAGCTTGGGCAAGGTGTTGATGAAGTTCTCAGCTCATAGCACTTGTATTTATAGGGTTATCACATGCTTTCCACACACTTCCATATGAAAATCCAAAAATAGCAATTTGCATCATGAGCTTGCATGGGCGTGTACAAAGCCCAAAGAATGATTGTAAAAGGTCCAAAATTATGCACATGTGATGCTGAAAGCAATGCATTAAGCCATGCAATGTTGAAATGGAATTGAACATGAGAATCCTCCAAATGGTACCATGCATTGCACCCATGCACAAGTCCTTCAATATTGATCCAAATGAGGTGATCTTGGACTTTTTGGAAAGGTGAGATCAAGGGGAACAAATTTCATGTTGAACACTTTTCCTTCATTAAAGTTGTAGATATTTCAAACCTCTTCAATTTGGTCATAAATTTGACCCAATTTGGATTTGGCATGAAGGCGTTATGCATTTTAGAAGTTGAGGAAAATCACTTGTTCAATGGTATTGGCCCAAAATGACGTATAATGTTTCCCCTTGGCACATGCATTTTCAAGTTGAATTTGAACTTCCTCCAAGCATAAACATCGAATAGGACATATTGAATTTGATCATGGAATTTGAATGGATTTCATATCATACAAATTGATCAAGTTATGGTCTTGGGAAGTTGACCTCCTAACTAGGATTCAGACAAAATGACATATAATCTTTCACCATAAAAAATGACTTTCCAAGTAAAACTAGCTTTAGACTTCAACATGAAATTTGTTTAGAATGACATTATGAGTAACGTTTATCTTAGAATCATTTTCATATGACACAAATTGTAGGAGATAGGGTTCAGGGAACCCCAGTTTTGACCAGTTGACTTTCTCTTGTCAACCACCATGAACCAACTTGCTAACTTGACATTCTCTTAATCTTTGGGACTCATGGAGGATCATATATGTGTAAGATGATGTAATAGGAAGTATCCATTGAAATATTTGATCAATTGATAAAGAAACTTGCTGAGGAAGTCACACAAGATACCCATATGAATTAGGGCTTCCAAGGCAAACAAGCTTCAAACTCTTGATGACTTCTTGGTCAAAATGATATGTGAAGACCACGGGGATCCATATATGATGTCTAGAGTCAATGTTAACCATCGCTTGATTAGTCTCCTTGCACTAAGGGTCTCAAACCCTAGATATGAGCTTGATGGAGCATAGGTGAACACACTCTTATGTTGTCAATCAAAGAAAATTTTCCTTAATTTATTATTTTTCTCGGTTGACAATATTGAAAAATTTATTCCTAAACATGTTGTAAATTGCAAACACATGTTTCTTGTTCTCTTTCTTGTGAAAACATTTTCCATAAAAACATTTGCTCAAGATAATGAAATCTTTGAACGAATCTCTAGGATAAATTACAAGTGCATACTTTTTTATTATCTTGGCAGGAACATATAACTTATCATATATTTGATGCATGTAATCCATTGAACTTGAAAAGAATGCGTACAAAGTTTATACAACAAAATCTAGATAACATCAAAGATATGTTGTTCTCTAAAAATAACTTGAAAATATTTATTGTTCTCCAGGAATCCATTATCAAAATCTGAATTTATTTTAATATTCCGTATAAACAATATAATTAAAAAAAAGCTTACCCCACTCAATTTTTTTAAAGAAACCGAGAGGTATATGACATTTGGAATGAAACATATTTTATTATATTTTTTATTTTAAAAGAAACATATTTAACTCAATTTTGAGTAATAACCGAGAGAAAATATAAGTGTGTTTATTGTGTTTCTTCATCATAACAAATTTTTGTTATCCATTTAATGAGTATCAACGTTCAAGTCAATGCATTAGTGATCTGCGTGAAATCTAAAAGACATTACAAAAGACTTCTAAATATTAAAAATTGATAATAAAACATTTAACATGAAAACTTTGAAACTTAAAGAAGAGTTTATTTTATTTGGTAAAAGTTCTTTAAGATGGATTGCAAGAGCACAAAATTATTTTTGTTCAAGATTTGTGTTCTTAAATAATCATATAAATGAATATTTATTTTATTTATCTAATCTTTTTTATTTTATATCAGAAACAAATGAATGAAAAAGTAATAGAGAATATATTGCATCCAATATTTTACCATTCTCAAGATCAATGAAACGAGGATCTCCAACATTTATTTATTCCCAAGATATCCATCATTTGTTCTTCACCAATAACGATGATGATGAATCAAATTAAATTTGTTATATATTTTTACTTTAATATTATGTGTAAACAATGTAATAGTATGGTTAAACAATGTAGTTTGTAATCAAATTAATTTATTAATATTCTGTATAAATAATATAATGAGTATTAGAAAAAATTAATATATCTTTTTCCTCAGTTTTGGTCATAAACCGAGAGGTGTGTGTCGCTAGTTTTGAAAATATAAAAAAACTATTGTTGGGGGCCGAACCAATGACTATTTCAATTATTCTTTTGGTTATTCTAAAACCGATAGATATAGTGGAGAGTTTTCATGTTGTCATTTGTTATCTCGCATCTATAACCGAGGTTAAATAAACTTCGTGTCCGGGGTTAAATATATTTTTTATAGTAGTGATGAAATAATACTTTACAAATTATATGTTCTTTTAAATTCAAAATATCTCACATTTTCATATAAAAAAATACGTGTAGATAGATTAGACAATATAAATTTTTTTATTGATTACGATACTCGGTGAAATTCACTTTTTGTTTGTGTTTTAAAAAAAATTGAGATAAATTAGACTCGTATTATTAATATTTTTTTCTAACTATTTGACCGAGTTAAATTTTATGTCAATCATCTTTTAATTTTTTCTTTTATATTCAATAATTTACCTTTATTTTAAAAAAACAAGAGGAGATTCAAATTATCATAATTTGCATTAGCTTTGAACATTCTCCATCAATTTGATTTTTGTCTATTTATCTTTATTTACAAACAACTTTCAATGGAAATCCCATATTTTCTATAAGTAAATGCAATTATGCTTTTCTATAAGTAAATGCAATTAACCACAATCCACATGTGTATGGATTTAATTTATTATTAGCGACAATTTTGGTTCAACCAATATATCTTATTCGCCCCCAATAGTTTAACTATATAGTTTTATCTCCTCAATCTTTCTTCCTTTCCATACACTTATGATTTTCATATTTTTATTATGGTTGACATTAAAGTGACTTTTTTTTAAATAACCATTTTTTCAATTTAAATACTAAAATAACTTATTTTTTAAATTAATTATCGAAATAATCACATTTCACTACTGATGCGTCAGTTGAATTGACGCATCCAATTAACATTCAAAGGAGACGTCTGAGCATCTGACGCATGCATACAGCCAAGCATGTGAAAGTGTCACATGCATTGACGCATGCATGTAGGCATTTGAGTGTGCGTTACATGCATTGGCGCATGCATGCGCCATGTGTGTGTGACGCCTAGGATAATGCCGCATGCATGTGTGTGTGTGTTGATCTATAAATACACTACGTATCTCCCATAATTTTTCACACAACTTATTACCCTCCTTCTATTTTCCTTCATTTTCCTTCAATCTCCTTCAATTTTCTTTTCTTTAACCATGTCTGAATACTCATATATTCACAAGAGAAATGTCGATTTAATTTTTTCAGCAGCACAACCTCCGATAAAGATCAGACTTTGGGATATAGAAACGTTCGAACGTCTTAATAGGATGTTGAACCGTTGGTTAGGTGGATAAATTGCAAAAGGTGAAAGGATCAAAAGAATTCAATGACTTGAGTCGACGCTCAACCAAAATGGAGAAGTTCGTGTATGGGTGGATATCAAGACTGGCAGAGACGTTCACAAGATGATGTATACTATGTTCAAAATTGTTTTGATGGTTGTAATCGCATAGTTATGTTGTTGTAATCACATAGTTATGTTGTTTATGTGTTGTATTTGTTAGTAATGATATTTTATTTGTTGTAGTTGGCTGTGTTGTTGTTTATGTGTTGTATGTGTTGTATTTGTTTGTGATGATATTTCCTCACAAAGTTATCATATGAAATAAATGTTGTTTTTAAAATATAAAGCAAAAGAGTTACAATTAAAATTATCTTGTTGTGCTTGTTCCAACATCGGGATAGTTAGTACGATTATGACCGAGCTGACAACATGAACGACATGATCTAACCATTTTGTTCGCCGTATCCATTTCGGTTCGAATACGAGTGCTGTTTGAGCGACCCTTTTTCTTTCTTCGCATTATTTCATTGTGCTAGAGAATGCCCCCTTGATATGCAGTCCAGTAATCCTCTTTTGCTACCACTAAAAAGCTAATTTTGTAAACATTGGAAAGACTTATGACTTTGTAAACGTCAGATAGTAAGTAGGATGAATCTCGTCGAACCTTTGAACATGCTGCTATGACATGGGAGCAGGGCATACGAAAGGCTTGGAATTTTCCGCAATCGCACTAACCTTTATCTATTTCTACTCTATAGTGTCCCCTCGACATGCCTTCATTGTGATCCATGGACTCAGGAACACTGTACCAACCTTTAGTACGGTCAAACACCATGACCACATGTGTGATAGCTTTGGCAACTTCCTCTCTAATGAATTTCAATGAAGCATCATTGAACAACTGCCCAGATTATAACACTGAACTCCATTTGGAACGTCTAGTCTCAAACAACGCCCATAGCCTGGAATAGGTTGCTTGTACTAAAGTGATTATAGGTAGGTTTCAGATTCCTTTGAAGACAGAGTTCATTGATTCCATAAGATTTGTTGTCATGTGGCCCCAACGTTGACCGTTGTCGTATTCCCTAGTCCAATTCTCTAATGGAATATTATCGATCCATCGTACTACATCTGCGTTTGACAATCTGATGTCTTCGTAGTAGTGTTTAAAATAAGGTTTTGTTAATGCATACCCTGCATTGACAACCTTCTTCCACAATATTTTGTCTTTGATCTCCCACATAAAATTTTGAGCGATATGTCTAATGCAGTAGACATGCGTCGATGGAGGATCCTGTCAGACGTTATCAATATTTTTGTAGGCACTCACTATTGAAGGGTGTCAGTTTGAGATCAAACATAAGTTAGGCATATAAGCAACGTGCAATCAAAGATTTTTTAGGAAAAAACTCAATCCCTCAGCAGTCTCCCCTTCAACTAAATTTCCTCGCATATTAACTGAGAGCTGAGTTCACGATGGTCTTGCATTGGGTTCGTGATTAAGCATGTGTGAACTGGACCCATAAAACCAATCTCCAAAGAATCACTCCTCTTCCGATAATATGCTGACAACCGGAACAGGCAGAGCTCATTTTGACAATAAATCTTATACCTCGTTGCATTAGTTCGATCAACCCTATAATCAGCTGATAATTCCATGTGATACTTTTTAATGGCTTTGACATAGTCTTCTTTTGTGCGAAATGTGTCTCCTTCTTTCAATGATCCTTGAATTTGCACATAAGAATTATAAAATATATCTGACGAAGGTTCATCTGCACCAAAATTCAAGCTTGTCATGTGTTGAGGTGGACAATATACATGACTAGCTGGTAATGGTTCTTCTTCTTCTTCATCGTTCACCATTGAATCAACCAATAACTCAACTTCTTCTTCTTCTTCGTCAACAACATTGACTTCAGCTTGTTCGTCGTCATCAGTTTCACAAAACACTTGTGACAGATCAACGAACTAAGGCACTTGATGTTGTTGTGTTAATATATATAACTCTATATCATTGTACCCAGATTATTCATGACTGACAAACATATGTTAAACATCGTTATCATCTCGAATCTTCAACTGATAAAACTTTACTTGGTTGTCTCAAAGAACACCAAATTTTTGCAGATGATTTCTCCCACCTAACTACACTGCAATTTCTTTTCTATTCTTTATTTCAAATGTGAAAAACTTGATCGTTGATTTATTGTAAACCGAGTTACTTCTATGTTACGAAAACAAAAACCGAATAAGTGATGCTCAAATATTTCACCATCGGTATGGGCATTGATCATGTAATTTTGTGATGAAAACATTTTTTTAAAATGTAAGTTTAGTGTTTGATGGTGAGTGCATTGATCACATATTAGCATGCAGTTAAATAGGGTAGATGGTGAAGGAAACAGAAGATAGGGCAAGTGTACTGATCACGTAAAGAATCTGCAAATGCAGGATTCCATGTAGAGACAAGACAAGGCAAAGCATGTGCCTGCATGATTCTCTGCCCTAATAAGCCAAGGCATGCGCCTGCAAAGATGCTTCTGCCCTAATAAGCCAAGGCAGACGCCCTTATCAATGATGCATAAAGCAACCCATGCGCCCTTAGCTTTGGCGCCTACTCCTATGCATGCTTAAACACATGCATGCGCCCTTAGCTTTGGCGCCTACTACCATGCATGCAAAAGTAAAAGGCATGCGTCCTTCTCAAGGGCGCCTACACTTATACATCACATGTTGCATCTTGCCAACCTATCTCATCTATAAATATTGCAGCAACTCACAACACTCAACATCTGCAACACTCAATATCTATAACACTCAATACCTACAACACCCAACCTCTGCAACACTCAACCTATACAACACTCAACCTCTACAACACTCAATCTCTCAGCCAATGTCAATCTCTCTGCAAAATTATGTCTCTATTGACTATGGATGATGAACATCGAGGAACAATTAATAATATTGTGACATTTGTATGTTATTACTTATTCTCATTCTTATTCTTATTTCGTAACAAAATGTCCATATTGTTTATTACTTCTTCTTACTTATTTCTTACTTATGTTTTATTAGGACCCAAAGAGATTTCGATATCGTGTACATGAATATGTACCACACGATCCTTTGATAGAACCCTATATTCGAGGATGTAGTTTTGGTAATCTACTTAACATAGTCTCATACTCGATTGACTATAAATTTATTCTTGATTTGTTAGAGAGATGGAGACCCGAGACCCACACATTTCACCTTCCTTTCGGTGAGTGTACCATCACACTCGAGGACGTCTACATGTTGTTAGGTCTACGTATTTATGGTAAGGCCGTAAATGGTAGAGTTAATCAATATAACTCTATATGCGATGAATTGTTAGGCGCCCCTTTGTGAGAAGACACAACTACGGGAGAGACTTCTGATCAAGCTAGGGGTCAAGGTATTAATTTAAAATATGTTAAACAATATTATGCAAGTATAACATTAAACGAAGAATCTACCGAGTATGAAGAGATAATTAAAGCTCGATGTTATATTATGATTCTATTTGGTAATTTTTTATTTCCTGAAAGTACTGGTAATACGGTAAATATTATGTATTTGTTGTTGTTACGAAACATAAATAAGGTAAGCACATATAGTTGGGGTTCAACTATTTTGTCCCATCTATATAGTTCGTTGTGTAAAAATGCAAAAATAAATAAATACTTTTACGTTTTATTCTTGCGCCTATTTGCTACAAGCATGAGGTTGGTCAAGACTGCCGTCACTCACCCCGGTCAATGAGAAGCCATTCATATTCCCCTTTACAACAAAGTAAGTTTAAAATTTTACCATCTAATTTATTAGAATTTATACTACAACTAACTGTAAATAATATTTTTCAAACATTTTTGATCTAGGTGGTCAGTTAAAATGATGAACTACAACAAGTGTCCGAAACACACTGTAGTAGTCTATCACAATCTTTTAGACCACATTGGACCAGACAATGTAATACTACTACACGACTCTATATTTAATTTTAAAAAAATGATCTAATTACATATCATTTAATCATGTCATATTCTTGTACAGTTTATCTGGAGGCCATATTTGGGTCTTGATCATCAGGTTAACCATGATGATGTTGCAGCTTGGACAACAAAAACACCAATTATCCGGTTCACTACTGTGGAGATGTACCCGAGTGATCGTGTAAAACTGCAGTTCGATATACAACAACAAATTCCAGAACCTCCGACGTGTTTGGGAGATTGGCATCAACAAAGAGTCGATGACCAATGGGATTATTCTGACTGGAGAGACTTCACAAAAGAGATGTGTCGCCATTAGAGGAATTGACGACAACAAATCTTAAACGAACCAGTCATACATGGTGCTAGACCAACTCAACATTATATGGCATGGTTTAGGTCGGTTACAACGCCACAATTTATGTCTAAGCCAAGGTATTTAATTGATTCACGCCAACGAGCTTCGTCATCAAACGCCCAACAACAAATCCCCGCCTAAGAACAACGTGAACCCACCCAAACTCAACGACCAACCTCACACCATCACCATACCATATACACCCATCCTCGCAACCAATTCATGCCACACATCCAAACTCAAAACCAAGAATCAAACCCTAACCACCAACAACCATACACAACCACCACAACAGTCTATAGTCCAAATGATTCATATGATTCAGCGTCATGCCATCATAGCCCCCCACCAATGAACACCCAAACATCCCATCGCCACAACATCCAACCAGTGTTTGACTTTAGTACACCACAAGAACCATTGCTTCGTTTCCAAAACGATTCAATGTCCTGATTCGGGCAACCATACTGTCCACAATCCATCAAACACAACGACCCAACTACGACAACATGGGCACTGAACTCAATTAGGAAAGTGTCGTTGGCGACAATCCCTCAGCTATTGGGGACAAATGATGACAAATCTATCAAATACCGTTGGACCTTCCACCAGACCTTTACACCAGCCACCATTGCATCATGTCAACCCTCAAATACCCCAAACACCTCAGGGAAATCGTGTAAGACCTCGAAGACAGGCTAACGCACTTGGATGTGGAACATGGGGGCGTTTCAATCGGGCGAATCATTGATTTTCTTGTCAATTTTATGTATTTTTACTTTATAATATAATATAATTTTTAATTTAAGTATTTAATTTAATTAATTATTATTATAAAATTTAAAATTAAAAAAAAGCGCATGTGTCACATGTATTGGCGCATATACTGATGTAATATATGCATGCGCCAATGCATGTGGCTTCAAGGCATGCATGCGCTTAAGTCTATTTGCATTGCATGCATGCGTCAAATGCTTGAGCGCCTCTTTTGAATGTTAATTGGATGCCCATCAGTAATTAAAAGTGATTATTTCGATAATTAATTTAAAAATAAATTATTTTAATATTTGAGTTGAAAAAAGTGATTATTTAAAAAAAATATTGGAATACATTTGCTGGTTTCTTGTAGACTTACAATCGAGTAAGTGTATGCTACATATTTAGAAGTTCATCAAATTTATTTACCTTATCTTATCTGTATATGTTTCTAACTATTCTAAAATCTCATCAATCATAATTTTTTTTAGAAATTGCAAGAATTCTTTATAAGGTATTTAAGAAATTGTCGTCAAACTCATAAAGAAAAATACAACTAATTAGATTCTTTACTATTATTGTAGTAGCTAATTAGGAATATTCTAGTTCTCCATATCTTCTAAAACCCAACAAAGCATATAAGGCTATTAAATATAATTAAAAGACAAATAAAAAATAAATTGAAGTGTTTGAAAATGATGAATGTCACAAGATTATGAAATAAAATACAAATGATTGGCTTTGAATTAAGATACATATAATTTTGAATTAATATTTACTTTATCTCCTTTTAAATTGGGGATTTTTGAAAATTTTCCCTACCATATTATTATTTTTTATGATTAATTTTTTTTAATTAAATCAATTAATAGTAGTCTTTGTTTCCTAAGTATCTTTTTATAGTATACAATTATAAATGCAAGGTTCGTGAAATCTGGAAAATAAAAATAAAATAAACGTGTGCCAGTCCAATAACAAAATAACAGTTCATTGAATATTAAATCATAGCTTAAGATACACATTTATTTAAAGAGTATAATAACTTATTTTTCTGTTTAGGACATTTTTATACTCTCTTGAGCTTGGTACTCATAGAATCAGTGAGGCTTTCTAACAATTTCACAATAGTTATGAATGCATTTATAACAAAAATTCATGTCCAAAGATTTTCCACAGTCTGTATCAGTTTCACATTCAACAAATGCTGTAATGAAAAAATAATTAATAAAATAATGTCAATAAAACTTGATAATAGATATCACTAAAAAATATAAAACTCGGAAATTCAAAAATATAAAAAATGACTTACGATCAAGAACTTCCGCTGCTACGAGAAATAAAGAAAGAAATAGAATTATAACATAAAAAACTTTGACAATTTCAGTCATATTGTTTCTTTGTTGTGCATAAAAAGTAAAATATAATTTGATCACTTTATAGTGCGTAAAATTCAGACTCTTCAAAAACACATAAACAGTTTTTAAAACTTATAAAATTGTAAAAACCTTTGATAAAATTAAGATCATGATTAAATAGTTCTTAATTAAATCATTGCATTGTGTTTATCTCTTCAACACACCAAGTAAGAAGGTCAATTACATATTTTTAACCATAAACATTCATTCTTTTTTAAACTATTTTTTAATTAATTTTTTAACCTTTCATGATAGTAAATGAAATTTCTTTTGGGATCATGGTAACGTTATTTGTTGAATAAGTGCACCATTTGAATAAGAACTTGTAGATATAATTTTGATTCTTCAAAATGCAAAGAATAATATTTCAAAACTTCTTTTAAATCCCATGGTATAAATTTTATTTCTTTAACATTACTTGTTTCAATAAATCTAAAATAAAATCTTTAACAAAAACACTTAAATTTTCAATTTTGTTTTAAAAAATATCAACACTTTGATTCTAATAAAAATTATCAACAATTATAATTTTTCAAAGCTTAAAACTTCTTAGGATCACAAACAAGGTAAATGGTTTGATTCCTTCAAGTAAACAACTTAAAAGATAAATATCATTAATATTCAAACCATAAGAAAAAATTGTTTTATTCTTCTTGATTTAATACTAACATAATATAACACAAATATTTTAACAAAAAATTATATTTCATCTTCATTTTTTTTCTTCCACCCACATTTATAACATTCTGAGCTTTATCAGTAATTATAATAAATGAAAATATATTGAATAAAAGCATTGATTCATTATCTAGTAATGAGTACAAACTTAGCTTATATAGAAGTTAGGATCCCTTGCAAGTTGGTGTTTATCCTTGCTATGATGACTTGCTTGAAGGAGAATAGCGATCCATAATGCAGTAAAATTTAAAATTTCTCTTTTAGTGATCCTTACGAATGAGCATGATCAGTGATAGAATCGTTACCTCTTGTGGCGATTGTAACCTTTGATGCAGATCTACGGAGCGATCACGAACGTTGAACGATGACAACGCCTCTACTCAGTCCACACGAAGGGATTCCTTCAATCTCAGTGCTAGCTGCTACGAATGAAGGCTTTGAGTGAGAGAGAGAGAAACGAAATTGCAACTGCTCACTTGCTTCTACACAAGGGTTCTACTTATAGAACCACTTATGTGGGCTGCAAGCTAAAAAGCCCACTCAAGTGTATGTGGCCCATATCTTATAATATGCCAAAATCACTTAAGTGCGTGGTACCTTACCATATTTCGTATTCTACTTAAGTACACCGTACCTTACGATGTTCTACAATTCACCTAAGTGCACCGTACATTACGGTATTCCTTAGTTACTCTATCTCTCATCAATCCGTCCTTTTGTGTGTGACCCTGTAGGTTTTCGCGGCATTGTCAATTATATTAAATCACGTATTTAACATAATAAACAATGAGCGGTATCTAGCAACACATCACTGCTACCCAAGACACAAAAATGTCATGTGATTTGACAAATCCTTTTGAAGACCCACTTGCATCCTAAAAGGGTTCAATTTCTTCTCTCAGATACACCATTCCATTGGGGTGTTCCAGGAGGAGTAAGTTAGGATAGGATCCCACACTCTTTCAGATGGTCATCAAACTCTAGGCTTAAATACTCACCACCTCGATCTGATCGAAGAGTTTTAATATTCTTACCTAGTTGGTTTTGTACTTCATTCTTGAATTCCTTGAACTTTTCAAAGGACTCTGATTTGTGTTTCATTAAATACACATAACCATATCTACTGAAATCATCAGTAAATGTGATGAAGTACTGAAAACCTCCTCTGGCTGGTATGTTCAGTGGTCCACATACATCAGTATGTATGAGGGCCAAAAGATCATTAGCTCTTTCACCTTTTCCCGTGAATGGAGACTTTGTCATCTTTCCAATTAAACAAGATCTGCATGTCTTATATGATTCATAATCAAAAGAGTCCAAAAGTCCATCTTTATGGAGTTTGGAAATGCGTTTCTCATTTATGTGGCCTAATCGATAATGCCAAAGGTAAGTTGGATTTAACTCATTAGGTTTCATCCTTTTAGTATTAATGTTATAAATAGGAATTTCAAGATCAAGGACATATAGTCCATTGTTCATTTGTGCAGTAACATAGAATATATCATTCAAATAAATTGAGCAGCAATTGTTCTTTATTATAAATGAAAAACGAAACTTGTCCAAACAAGAAACGGAAATAATATTCCTGCTAATTGCAGGTACATAATAACAATTCTCTAACTGAATTATTAAACCACTAGGTAAAGTCAATACATAAGTTCCTACGGCTAAAGCAGCAACCTTTGCTCCATTGCCAACTCGTAGGTCAATTTCACCTTTTGCCAAATCTCTACTCCTTTTTAGCCCTGCACATTGGTACAAATGTGAGAACCGCATCCAATATCTAATACCCATGATGCAGAAGTAGATAAATTAATTTCAATAACAAAAATACCTGAAGTTGGAGTCTCTACTCCATTCTTCTTATCTTCCAGGTACTTTGGGCAGTTTCTCTTCCAGTGTCCGGTCTTACCGCAATGGAAGCAAGTGCCTTCCTTTGCTATGCCTCCACTAGGCTTCAAAGCAGCAATAGTGGGTTTGGGTTTGACAACTTCCTTGCCTTTCCCTTTATCACCCTGCTTGGTGGGTCTTTTGTTCTGTCTCTTTCCATTTCCGATCATCAGAATGGACTTCCCTTTTGACTTCAGATTCTGCTCAGCAGTTCTTAACATGGCTAGCAGTTCAGGAAGAGATTTGTCCATATCATTCATATTGAAATTTAGGACAAATTGACTGAATCTATCTGGCAACGATTGCAACATAAAATCAGTCGCAAGTTCCTTTCCGAGGGGAAAACCCATCTTCTCAAGGTTTTCCACATACCCAATCATCTTGAGCACATGGGGACCTACATGGGCTCCCTCAGCTAACTTGCCTTGAAAAAGGGCTTTTGAAACTTAAAACCTTTCATGCCTTTCTTGCTCTTGATAGAACATCTTTAGGTGTTCGATCATATCGAACGCTGCCATGTTCTCATGTTGCTTTTGCAACTCTGAGTTCATGGTAGCTAGCATGAGACAAGCAATTTCATTGGAATCATCGACATGCTTCTTATAAGCATCTCTTTCTGCCTTAGGTGCAGAACTAGGAGGTTCCTCTTCAGGAACAGGCTTCTCCAAGACATACAACTTTCTATCATGTTTGAGGACAATCCTCAGATTTCGGTGCCAATCCAGAAAATTTGTCCCAAACAATTTTTCCTTGTCAAGGATTGATCGCAAAATGTTGTTAGAGGTGTTTGTTGTCATGGTAATCTACATGAAAATAATGAAAATATAAGTATCAATAACATATTTAATTAGGCCTTTAATTAAATATGCTCCCACTATTTTACTCAAAACAAATGACCCTCACCATTTGATTCGGAAAATCCCGTTGAAAGATTTTCTAGTGGGTCGAGATCCACATTTCACTTTGTTTTAAGTCCACGTAGGCGGATTACACAAAACTAGGTTATTTAAGTAGGAACTCCTTCCAATTGTATCTAATACAACTCTCGAATATTTTAGTTGGGTGAATAACTCCTTATTCCAATCCATCACATGGATCATTTCCAACTCTTGCTTCTAAACATATATAATCTTATTATAATTTGTTTAGTTAAGTTTGACCCATTGTTTTAGCAATTGGATATTACAATTATCCCATCGCACCTTACTAATATAGAACATGCACCTCGCATAGGCAAAACCTACATTATCCGATACTAGTCTTGATGAGTGCTAAAACTTGGAAAGCATAAACTTAATATTTAATTTGAGGGAATTTGCAATTATTCCGATCTCACTGGCTTATTTATCATATAAATCATCTCTCATATGCATCAACATACATTCACATGCATCAACATACATAATGAAACAATTATGGCCCCTAGCGCAATTGTTCTCCCAAGCCAATGAGAGAACCTAAGCTAACCTAATAACGATCTAAGCTTTTCCAAGCAAGATCTTCAAGGTTGTCCTCCTTTGATATTGAATTCTTCTCTTTCTTCATAACATTACATTACATAAAAGAAACTCGTTTTACATACGAGGGAGTGAGATGAGAAAAGAAGTTACATTAAGAGATTAAAAGAGAGGCACGACACGCATGTCGTATTTTAAAAACCCAAAACAAAATAAAGGAAAACTAAGGCCATAACCGATCACCACAAGACAATAATAACAAAAACACATTATTATTATTATTAATTTTAATTCTTTTAATTAATTAAAACCAAATTAAATTTCGGCGATCGATCACGCTACGCAGAGTTAGTAGGGGGTCTACTGCCTGGTCAGCGGACGGTGGTTCCGCTGACTAATCAGCGGAAGGGGGTCAAGGGGGCAGCGACCATGGCCGAAATTTTTAAAGAACAATTCATTTGAAATCGACTTCGATTTTCACATCAGCACTTGATACTTTAAAGCACAACTCTTGCGCAGTCACAACCCTAATCGCATAACTCTTTGACAACACAACCCTTGTGCCATCATTAACCCTAATGCACCAATTTCAGACCGTCAAACACACCTCGATTGTTGATTCAGTATGATTGATCAACACGTTATTGCTTCACCATACTAATTTCGGATCAAGAAGTAAACGATCATTGTTCGCTCAAAGGAAAAAAACCATTAAGTGTTTGAATGAACGAAACAGAAACAATATATCATATATACCGTATTTTGCATCAGGATTACTTATATCATATATATAACTTGATCAATCTCAATTGCATAACCTATGGACGATCGATGTATAGCTGCTTCACCATACTAATGTCGGATTCCGAAGCATAGTCAACATCAATCATCCAAATCGTACACACATGATGCCAAATTTAATGACTCGTTTATTCTTTGATTCATTCTGTCTTTTAATCGTATTAATACAGAAAATAAACAGCTATCAGATGCATGGTTTCGTAAGTGGCTCTGATACCACTAAAGGAGAATAGAGATCCATAACGCAACGAAATTTAAAATTTCTCCTTTAGTGATCCTTACGAATGAGCATGACCAGTGATAGAATCATTACCTCTTGTGGCGATTGTAACCTTTGATGCAGATCTATGGAGTGATCACGAATGTTGAACGATGACAATGCCTCTACTCAGTCCACACGAACGGATTCCTTCAATCTCAGTGCTAGCTACTACGAATGAAGGCTTTGAGTGAGTGAGAGAGAGAGAGAGAGAGAGAGAGAGAGAGAAACGAAATTGCAACTGCTCACTTGCTTCTACACAAGGGTTCTATTCATAGAACCACTTGTGTGGGCTGCAAGCTAAAAAGCCCACTCAAGTGTATGTGGCCCATATCTTATAATATGTCAAAATTACTTAAGCGTGTGGTACCTTACCATATTTCGTATTCTACTTAAGTACACCGTACCTTACGATGTTCTACAATTCACTTAAGTGCACCGTACATTACGGTATTCCTTAGTTACTCCATCTCTCATCAATCCGTTCTTTTGTGTGTGACCCTGTAGGTTTTCGCGGCATTGGCAATTATATTAAATCACATATTTAACATAATAAACAATGAGCGGTATCTAGCAACACATCACTGCTACCAAAGACACGAAAATGTCATGTGATCTGACAAATCCTTTTGTGATAATACTTATGTGTATAATTACCCTTTTTCCCTTATGTCTATATTGAACACAAGGCATAGACCGTGTCATCCTTGTCCAGTTCAATATTGGGCCCATAGACATTTATCCTATTACGCAGGATGTGCAAATTCCATCTAGGTCACTCATGTCCCTTAGCATGTTTCGTGGAGTACCCATCAATTGTCTCTATGGTCATCTAGTTACGGACAATGTTTGATCAGCAATAAGGAACTCGACTCTACGTCTAGGATCCATAGTGGTTTCAGGTCGAAGGGTGGTATACACCATTATCACCATGAGAATAACTTATGACACTTTGCATAACATTCTATATAGTATTCTCATAGCGGGTCAATCCAGTATAAATATTACTCTTAATATTCATACTTATGTTTAAGACTTGATAACTCCTTATCCATGATCCATGAGATGTGATCATCATTCTATATACATAATAGTCTTAATGCTTTAATGTTATCCCACTTCACAATAAAGCTCAACTATGGATACTTTAAGAATAGTGTCCTTATGTTTAATGTGATCTCATGATTATGTCACACTTGATACATTAAACGGACTATCTATTCTAGGGACTTTATTAGACAAACATAATAAAGAAAAAGTCTTTTATTATTAATAAATAATTCGATACAAGTACCAAAAGCATTGGCCTCTAGGGCTTACACCAACATTGCTCAACAAGTTATAATTTCTTTATCATCTTCTCTTGTTACCTCCCAACAAACTGGAGGGTCAAAGATGTCCACAAGTCCAAACTTGACAATAGGGGCATAAAAATGTCTAGTATTGAAAGCCTTAGTTAAAATATCACCTACTTGTGAACTAGAAGCAAGAGAAAGAAGCCTCAGAGTCCTTCTTGGACCTTCAACATGACAATGTGACAATAAATATTCAAGTGGTTAGTTCGCTCATGAAAGATATGATTTACAGTTATATATATAGTATTTTGACTATCACAATAGAGCACAATCTGTCTAATGCATGTTGGACCAATATCCTTCAAAAGAAAATTGAGTCATTGTAATTTTTTTATTGTTGTTACAAGATCTTTATATTCAGCTTCAACTGATGAACATGACATATCACTTTGCTTCTTTGATTTCTACAGAATGAGAGAGTGACAAAGAAAGAAGAAAAATCCTGATATATACCTTGTAGTGTCTAACCATCCCCTAGGCAACATAACTGAATCCCTGCAATTGAATGACAAACTTTTTGGGAAAAATAAGACCACATTCTGGAGCATTTTTCAAGTACGTCAAAACACTCATAGCAACTTTGTGATGATTCTCTGTTGGTGAGGACATGTATTAACTTAGTTGTTGTATGGCATGATCAATGTTAGACCTGGTTGTAGTGAGATAAATCAATTGTTCAACAAGCCTTCTATAGGCCCATGCGTCATCCAAGGATGACTATCATCATTTCTTAGCTTGATGGAAGGATCAAGGGGTGTGCTTCTGATCTTAGTAATAGATTCGGAGTTTCCCATTGCAACACAACATCGATCTACGACAGATCAACAATAATACCACCACTAGAAATCACATGCTCAAGAAAACTCACTTCTTTCAACCAAAGGTCACACTTGGACAGCTTGACACAAAGCTTCCTCTCTCATAAAGTCTACAACACTACCCTAAGATGTTCCACATGCTCTTCATTAGACTTAGAATATATCAAAATATCATCGATGAACACAACCACAAACTAATCTAGATAAGGATGGAAAATCTTATTCATATACTCCATAAACACATCTGGTGCATTAGACACACCAAACGACATCAGAGAATATTCATAGTGACCATATCTCGTTCTGAATGCAGTCTTCGGAATATCTTATGGTTTCACTCAAATTTGATGATAATTTGAACAAAAATCAATTTTCCTAAACACGTAAACACCAACTAACTGATCCATCCGATCATCAATTCTCGGAAGAGGATACTTATTCTTGATAGTAACCTGGTTCAGTTGTCGATACTCAACACACAAATTCATGCTACCATCTTTCTTCTTAACTAACAACACTGACGCTTCCCACGGTGAAACACTCGGTCGAAAGAACTTCTTCTCAAGTAGTTCCTCTAACTGTTTCTTCATCTTACTAAGATATGAAGCATACATCCTATAGGAATCCATCGGCACAAGACTAATATCAGGTACTAAGTCTATAACAAACTCTACCTCACGCTCTGGCGGCAAATTACTAATGTCATATGGGAACACTTTAGGATACTCACACAAACTAGGTACATCCGTAATCATTATCTCGTTTCCCCCTCTCAAGGATGCAAAAACCATGAACACATGAGAGCTCTCTCTCAAGTACATCCTTACCTGCCTCACGATCATGAAACTCGACTCTGTACTTTCCTCAAATTCAAGAAAATTCACTGATTTATCAAAATAATTGATATGAACATGGTTGAACTCCAACCAATTCATTCCCAGAATAACATCGAGTTAACTTAGAGGCAAACAAACTAAGTCAATCCTAAAATCTCTACCATAAATTTTCAAAGGACAATTCACACACACCAACAAAGTAGTCACATAACCATTAGTTAGGGTATCAATGACCATGCTACCATTCATAGTAGACACTTCCATATTCAATCTTTTCACACACTCAATATATATGAACTTTAAATCTTCCTCTTCAAACTCAGGGAATAACACTGACTTGTCCAAAATACTGCACTCTTGCAATCAACAACATGATGAACCAACCCTCCACACCAGAAACATTTTGAAGAATCATAAGCTCCTACAGTGAAACGGTTAGAAAAACAAACGAGTACTGATAGTGTTTCACACATATTTCGTATACAAGAGAACAAACAACATTACAAAAACCTGGTCGGATAGATCTATCTTCTCTAACACCACTATGTAACACCCTAAACCCAAAAACTTATATAAAAAGATTTAATTAACAATTTATGGTGTCACTACGACAACCATCCAATTTTTTTTTTGAAAACATTTAACGACATGGAGTGGAGTTAACATAATAAAACTTCAAAATCAAATTTCACAAATAAAGTATTATTAATGTT
This sequence comes from Lathyrus oleraceus, assembly GCF_024323335.1. NCBI lineage: Eukaryota > Viridiplantae > Streptophyta > Magnoliopsida > Fabales > Fabaceae > Lathyrus > Lathyrus oleraceus. The sequence continues at coordinate 138,439,472 of NC_066580.1, forward strand.
AGACTTCTCAAGTTATTATGAGACAAAGAATAATAGGATCAAAAGAAACGAGAAGATGTTTTTGGATTTGGAAACGAATGGGACTAAACCTAGGTTTTTTATTAATGTGTCTGACAAGATTTTGCAATCCTGCTCCTACGTATCTCAATGAGAACTCAAGGCACACATAGTTTTGGGTAGAAAATATTTGTTTGTTGGCCGATTTTAGCGAAAGCTATCTTGTATTAATCGATGAGAAACATTGTTTTACCCAAAACAGATGAGGAGCAGACGTATACATCACATCGAATGGATTTATAAATCAACATTCGGAAAAACGTCACTTATCTCAATTCAACAATTGCAGATGAAACATTGCTTTGCATCATCTTAAGACAAGATATCTTTCGTTTATGAAAAAGTTTTTTTTATTAATCGTACGAAGACGAAAAAAAAGTTTGGTTGGTTGGATATATTTTTGGGCTTGAAAGACAAGTATTTATGACTTGCAAGCTCTTACAACTTGGGTCAAATACTAGGGACTACATATGGACCTTTCACCCAGATAATCTTTTTCTTTCAATTTTATTGAGAAAAGAAGTTTGAATATTTACAAGTGTTTTGGAGGGAAGACGAATACTCATGGCTTGCAAGTTCTTACAACTTAGACCTAACATTCGGGATTACGACTGGATCTTTCACCCAGGTAATCTTTTTCTTCCAATTTTATTAAGAAAAGGGTTTGAATATTAAATTAAAATGATCAATGTACGAAAGTTTGAAATCATTGAAAATTAAATGGATATTGCTTAAAAACTCAATGTAAGAAGACCCCAAAAATAAGCCAAGTAAAATAAATAAATAAATAAAAAGTTATTTACAACACACTTAAAAATTAAATCGAAAAGAGTAAAATCAACAAGTATTTAAAAAATAGGATTAGATAAAAGGGTACAAAATGGTAAAATAAATCGTAAGAAGTTATAATTTTTTTATTAATAAAATGGCAAGTATGGAAATAAAAACAATTGAAATTAGGATTTACTGTCACCAAGGATCAAACCCATGGCCTGGTGGGAAGTAGTGAATGCCTCAACCATCTAACCATGGGTGATTAATTGACATTTAATTATGTTCAACAATACATATATAAAAAACTAACCGAAAATTTTAAAAAATAAAAAAGGGGTTAGGCCAGGTGGGCGGATAAGAGGCCCACTCTAGAAAATATGTTGTTGGGGCGCTGGGTGTAAGGGGCAGGTCGGATCCCCCTGACCCAATTAGGATTTAACTAGAGGGGAAGGGAGGAAAACCCTAGCCCCCACTTGCAGTAGCCGTTCTCTCCTTTCTCAACTCAGGAAAACACTCTATGTGAAAACGAGACAAATTCCAATAGCCATGGAAACACATCTCTTTCAAATCACACAAACAAAATATAGCTCTCTACCGAAACCGACACAATTTCCATTCTTCTTCGAAATATAACAAATTTCCATCCGAAATCTCACACGGCCATGAATATCATTCCTCAATCGAAACTTAGATGCGAAGGAAACCGAATGAAACATCTTATTTAAAACACGCAAAACAAATAAAGCAAACAATTACTCCATGCCATTGAACAAAACTCCAGGTTATAATGAAACATTCACAACCCTTACGATCAAATCAACGCAAAAACACGGCCATATTGTTACAAACAGCAGCATACAGAAAGCATAAATTAAAAGGCAAATCAACGATCAAGTCAAGAAATTTTCTTTTACCTAGCAGAATATTCGTGAAGAGCTACCTAAAGATATGTGCTTTCTTGACTCTCTCGGAATCGAGTTCCTCCTTCCCTTCAATCACTCCTTCTTTATAGTTGTGTAGTCGTTTCAAGTTTAAAATAAAAAAATGCAGTGCTCTGTATCAGGATGCTAAAAGGGATGGCTAAGTTTTTTTTCTTGATGAATGTGTTGGTTGTTGGTTTTGTATTCTTTTATTGTGAAGATGATCTGCTAGGGTTGTTCTCATGTACCAGTGGTGTGTATTAGTGAATGTTAGGGTCTTCTTTTTTAGTGTGTTTTCTTTTTAAAGTTGTGGTATTTGCTAAGATTTTTTATGGCTGTTGGAGTTCTTTTCTTAATGGATTCCCCATTTTTCCCTTGATATACTTCTGACGTTATAATGAATGAGATTAGGGATTGCAATAGTGATGTAATTGTTGTGGTATGATAAAAAAGTAATATAATTGATCAACTTTTCAGAAGTACAAAGTTGTTTTGACAAGTTAATGCAAATTGTTATTGCGCTGCTGCACTTTTCTTTACTCATGGCAACTTGTTTTTTGCACTGCTTGTTTTGCTTTTTGGTTTAATACTTGTTTCCAGTTTCATACTAATTTGTCAATATTTTTTCTGTTTGCAAGAGGACAAATACTCTTCTTTCCAAAGTCAGATGATGAAAGAGAAGAGATTCCCACGTAAAGAGCCTTAAGACTAAGCCAAAATGCACCTTGAGGGACCCTTCACATGGAAATGCTATTTTTTTTTGTATTATTGTAAAATAAAAATGTGCTATTTATTAAAACATTTGTTTTTCTCATTTTTTGTGATTTTAAAAAAAATAATGTAAAAGGGGGATATAATTTTTTTTTTTGAATTTTGATGTAACCATAATATCTAAAAACAAATTAAATAGTATCCAAAAGTAAAGATGTGAATATCATGCCTGCTATGACTTAATTCTAGTTTAAATCGAATCAAACATTATTATTATTAATACTACCTAACCAAAATAAACTTAAACATGTAAATCAAAATGTTTTCTTGCTAGAACTTAATGAAATAAAGAAATAAGACAAGACGAAAAACAAGAAACACTCACTTTGAAATATAATGCAAAGACAATGTCTTAATTTATCAAGGTCAAGTTTTAAAGATCACCAAAACAAATCTCAAATTACTCATACTATTAGGCATCCAAAGCAATGCATGAAGGCTCATAGTAAACCTTACCAGTAATCTGACAAAGGTTAAATTAGATTCATCACCAATATCGATTATGATCATGTAATGAATAAGAGAATGTAGGGATTGATGAGAACAAATGAATCAGACAAAGCGACCAATCAACATGAATTATGCATGGAACATGAAATCCCCATGTCTAGATGATCATCAATTCAGATAATGAGATGTAGATGAATGAATGGTAAATGAATAGTTACGGATAAATGAATCCCAATGAATACATGCAGATGAACTAGATGGGGCAAAGTTTAGGGTATGACAGAAGCATAGGTCGACTTGTAAGGTTATGTGTTGTCTATAGGTCGACTCAACACATAAAACAGAGCCTACAGGCTTTAATAATGCAGCATACGTGTCGACTTGTATCATCTATGTGTCAACCTGAAGTTTAGAAAAGTCATCTATAGGTCGACCTATAAGTGTATGTGTCGACCTATGTGTTAAGCAGGTCAACCTATAGTCATATGTGTCGACCTATAATGAAGTTTTTTCACTTAAAACCAAATTTTTCATGCTCAACATAATATTTTGATGCACAAATCTTTTTCAGGTCATTTCTAACAATGTTGACATGCTTCCTAATGCAAACATGTTGAAATTAGATAGACTCAGATGATACCGTCCAATATACATAAACGCTATTTTTAATTTTGACATCATAAAAAACATATCTAAACGAAAAAATACACTCACAATGATCCACTCCTTATCTTATAACATACGGTCAAGCTATAGTACTTTCATTGAAAAATAATGTGGATTCTCTCAAAGTGAAAAAAAAATCATTTTAGTTTGTATCAGTACCAAAAAGCTATGTTAATGGAGATGGATGAATTATATGAAGATCAGATTATGCAATTAACAAGAATTGAGAAATCAAAGCATAAGATGGATAAATTTTACAATAAACAAGTCAAACTTAAAAGATTTGTTGAAGAAGACATGGTTTGAAAAATTATTTTACTAATTAAAATTAAAGATCTTAAATTTAAAAAAGTGATCACCAAAATGGAAAGAATCCTTTATTATTAGCGTTGTTTTTAGTGGGGAACAACTAGTTAACATGGAGCGCAACACCAGTTAAGTGTATTATGATATGTGTTGACATTGTTCTAAAAGTTAAAATCCATCTTTCACTTTTCAATTTAAACTATTCAACCATTCGTTATAAGAGCTCTTACCAATTTCATCGAGTCTTGGTTAAATTACTTTTTGCAAGTTGGCTTAAAGTTATTCACTAGATTATGACTATAATCATATCAATTTGATTAATAGAGTTATTTGTTCATATCGTTGTGACCTAGCTTTTCTTCTAAAAAATTATTTAGAGGTAAATTTTCAATATATGGTAAATGTGAGAAATATTTAGTTTAAGTTGTGTGCATAATTAATTAGTGATAAATAGAATTTTTTTTATTTAAATAATTCATTTTTTAAATAAATATCCAAAATAACCCATTTTTAAAACTATTTTCCAAAATAATTTACTTTCAAATAAAAAAAATTCTCAAAACAAATGAGGCGTCAATCCAATTGATGTTTGTATACAACACATAAGAGGAGACGACAATCTAATTGACGACAGTGTACAAATATATATAAGAGATAGTATATTCTCTCTCCTACGTGTTTGTACAGTATCATCAATTGAATTTACGTCTTCTCTTAAATGTTGTACACATGCGCAAATTGAAATGAAGTCTCCTTTATTTTGATCTTTTTTTTAAAGTAGATTATTTTAGAAAATAAATGAAAAAATGAGTTATTTTAAATATTTATTTAAAAAATTTGATAATTTAGATAAAATTTTCGACAAATAAGGAATGCCTTATTTATCATTTTGTCTAGAACTCACCTTAAACCCTACTTAGGTAAAATTAGAAATATTACTAAGGTGCAACGTGCATTATATTTTTCTTAGTTTACAACGTATGTGTCGTATGATGTGTATGTATGAAATCATTGTGAAATTGTGACTAATCGGATGCGTTTATTTGATCAAGTTGTTAAAATGTGAAATTCTCTTCATGTGAATTATGCAAAAATCTCTATATAAGAAATATAAAAAAAAAGTGTTTGCTAAAATGGGATATTATCTAATGTTAAGAGTTACTATGAAACCATTAATTTTTTTAATACTCAGATATAATATACATCTAGAAGATACATTATATATAGTTTAATTGGTACTGATAAGATTCTATCAACAACGTTATATATACACGTTCAAAATAAATAATATACATAAATGACACATGATATACAACAATGTCCACATGATCCACAACGGAATATCACAATCCAAAAAGTCTGATCGTCAAAACACCATAAAGCAAGCTTATCCTTACCTTTATCCTGCACAAAACTACCTGAAACAACAACAGTAATAGTGGGGGTGAGATAATAATCTCAGTGAATTCCCCTATCTTATGGGTTCACTCGGCTCTAAAGGGATTTCTTATCGTTTGTTAACTTAAGTTATTCAACTTTGTCTTACTTGTGCATAGTTACACAATAGAACAAGGACTTAAGCATCTAAGGGAATTTCTTACTGTAACATTCAACATGAGTTAACGTAAACTCAATGAATCACTACTCGGGAATGCACAACAAAGTATCTTTCCCGGGCCGATCTTATGTCTAGGACTATGGACACGGGTCACAAATCTCTGCTTCCTCGGACTATTTCTCCATACCCGATATGAATCCACAAACTATGGACACGAGTCACGATTGTCCCCACAACAAGGATTGTCTCTCCGGCTAATCTGAATCAACAGAATATAGTCATGGTTCACGAGCTTTCCCATAGCATGAAATACTTCTCCCCCCAATCTAAATCCACAAATTATGGTCACGACAGTATCCACCAAATAATCATTCATCTTCCAGACTACTACTCTATATGAGTCTTAAACTCAGGTTACACACAAATAAGAGTTATTCCCGAATACACGATTGGTTCATTAATCACCATGTGATTACCCTCATCAAACACCATGTAATTATATCACAATCACCATGAATTGATATCATAAATACCATATGATTCTATCACAATCACAGTATTACAACGTGTTTCCATACAAGCTAGTTGAATCGCAACTATGATATCATTATCCATCCATGTCTTCAGCATTCTCGTAGATGGGACAACTCACCTCTAGCGACTACTCACTCACTGATGCACACTGAGACACCTCTTACATTCGAGTAAGGAAACATAACAGAGTGAGAAACAACCATCCATCAACAATGTATAACATCATTAGACATAATTTGATACCAATCATATGGGTTTTCACAATCAAGCATGCAATACACAAGAACTTCATGCATCAATACTAATTTTATGCTCATGACAAAACATACAAACCCTAATTCCCTTTTCATGGATTTCCCCCACCAAAGTTATGTCTAACTTAGAACCGACCTTGAATCAAGAAGATAATGAGATTGAGTTGAAATCCTCGTTGATGCAAGGTTTCTTCTTCTTCCAAGTTTTCCTCTTCTTTTCTTCTCTTCTTCTTCTCTTCTTTCTCTTCTTTATCTTCTTCTCCTGACTTATCTTCTTTCTTCTTACTAACAAAGGCAAGTGGTTGGTATGAGAGAGAAGGGAAAATATCTTAAATTGAGATATTTCTTCTAGTGAGCAATTGACCAATTATCAATGTTACCAAAATGTTCCTTCTTTTACTAATCAATAAATGTCAATCAAATTGAATAAGAATTAAGCTCATATAAGTTCACCAATTACCATATTTGTCTCAATTGACAAAGAATAGAGCATATAGGAACTCAGTTTGTCTCAACTAACAAGGTACAAAGATTTAAGAGGATATGAGATATTACATTCTTCCATTAAATAAAATGTGCCCTCAAATTTTAAAGATTTCCATGGAATAGCTAAGGGAATGCTTCTCGCATCTCAGACTCTAGCTCCCAAGTAGCTTCGCCCGAGTGGGATTCTTTCCAAAGAACCTTGAATAGAGGAATCTTCATGTTCCTTAATATCTTAGTTACATGATCCATAATCTGACTGGGTTGAGGTTTGAATGAAAGATATGCTTCTACATCAACGATATCTGGAAGAACAGACTACAAAGATTCGGGAATGATTCTCTAAAGTTGAGATACATGGAACACGTCATTCAATCCATAGAGTGAGGGTAGTGAGGCTAAACGGTACACTACATCACCAATCCTTCCAATGATATGATATGGTCCAACGTATCTTGGACTAAACTTTTATGACTTGAAAGGTCCTTTCAATCTCAATCTTGGACTAACTTTCACGATGCTGATTTGTTAGAAAAGGGAGTCATAAATGATGTTTTCAAAAGGTTGAAGATGAGCATGGGGATGGTAGACTTGCAGCACTTGAATTAAGGTGGTGTGTTGAAGTTGGTTTGATAATTCAAGTGTAAGTATACAGTTCAGTAGTAGAGAAGTATGGTTTTAGAAGGCGTAACAGGTTACCAAGATTGGCGTAACCAGTTACCACTAGGACTAAATTAATTCTTGAACTAATTAGCTTCAGGTGTAACTGGTTATCCACTTTGGCCTAACCGGTTACGAGCCCGAGTTTTTTGTTTTTCCTGCTATTATACTTGGTCAAACTCAATTCCAATTATTGTGTAATCTCTATATAAGTATGTAGGGTGCATTCTCACACTAGCTAATGAAATTACTCTCTCTATCTATCTATCTATATAAATTTTCTCATTTCAAATTTCATCAACCTTGTGTTTTATTTGTTTTAACAATAACAATACGATAATTTTTTTTTGGCTATTGTGAAGCTGAAATAGATGAAGAGTTGCTGACTCACTGATTCTAAGCAATATCATTTTAGGTTTAATTAATTGGAAATTACAGTTGTACATTTGAAAATATTCTTAGAATTGGATAATGGTGCATTATTTTCACACATAAATTGTTTCTATCATCTTGAATGATTTAATATTTTGTGCGGTGCTGTTGCATTCATCTTTCATTCATTCCAAAGCGGAGGTTATGCCGGCGGAGGTGGAAGAGTTTCTATGCTCGCATAATATAGATATTTTGGATATGGTAGGCAGTAGACATTATGCTATACAATATTTGTATAGTTGTTTAGTGCTTTCGGTGGACATTATACTATACATGGCCATAGTCTCATAAGGGATTCAATATTGCTTACTTTCTCTATGATATTTTGGACCTTACTAACGAGGGCATCAAGTTGAAATTAGGTTTGACGAAGCTTAGATCGACAAAAAAAAAGTAAATGATCGTCTGTAATCGAAAAATTGATGTGTAGACCGACATAAAAGAAAATGATATTCTTCAACTGAAAGGTTGATGCCTATATTGACAGAAAATTAAATTATCGTTTCAATTAAAAGGTTGATGCTTAGATCGATAGGTAAAGTAAATGATCGTCTTCAATTGAAAGGTTGGTTCGTAAATCGATAAAAAATTAAAAAGGCTAATGTGTAGATCGAGAGAAAAGTTAAATGATTATCTTGAACCAAAAGGTTGATGCTTAGATTGTTGATGCTTAGATCGACACAAAAGTAAATGATAGTTTTCAAATGAAAGGTTGATGCTTAGATCTATAAGAAAGTAAATTATCATCTTCAACCGAAAGGTTGATACATATATCGTTAGAAAAGTAAATGATCATCTAAAATCGACAGGAAAATTTAAGTGATCTTGGTGTCAATTGATATTGATCTTTGAAAGGTGCTAATGAAAATTGGGCTTTGGAGAGCTGACAATGAAAATTGGACTTTAGGTAGATATTAATGAAAATTGGGCTTTGGAGAGCTGACAATGAAAATTGGGCTTTAGTAGATATTAATGAAAATTGGGCTTTGCGTGTCTGGTATTTTTTCGCTTGTATTACACGACTTTTAAATTTTTGACACAAGTGTGATGCTATATTCATGCATGTTGTCAAGATATTTTTAGGCTTGTATTACATGGCTTTTAAAGTCTTAAAGTTGTGAAAGTGAGAGTGTGAAAGCTCACATGGTCATGCATTTAGTATTTTAGTGTGATCATTTTATCGTAAAAAGGGACAAGACACACAAAAAATATTTTAAAATCTTCTCATATTTTATTAAAATTCTTAAAAATAATCCAGGAAAATATGGAATCTATTAAGAAGTGTTTGTAAACAATTGGAAAATCTAACTCACTGCCTAATCGAGCAAGGCCTATGTCAAACCTATTAAAGCAAAGAGAAATATTTTCTAACCAATTAAAAAAACCATTAATCAATTAAATCATATGTTTTAGGATTTCCTTTTTTATATTAGGTTTTCTGATTTTTGGGTGGTTTAATCGATTAAAACATCATTTTAATCACTTAACTCATTTATTAGTCCATTGAATTATTTTCTTTTTTGAGCCAATTTTTTTCTATATAAATAGCTTATCCTTATTTCATCTGACAACAGCTCTGTTAATAGAAACCTCTCTATTATTTTTCTACTCTTTTTCTTTATGAAATTCTTTTTACATTAGAATTGTCATGGTGCTTATAGATTGAAAAGCCCTTGTGACAATTGTGTTGTACTTGTGTTGTGTTTAATTTGTTTTATCCAAGAATGTGATTCTCTTGTGTAATATATTTGTAAAGAATTTGAAAGTTGCAAGTTAAATCCGAAAAGAAAAAAAACTTGGGTGGAGATTTTTGAGATAAGCTTGAATAAAGGTTTTGTTTGTTGTTGAAAGTTTGTGGATTGATCCGGTAAAAGCTCAAGTTTGATTTTAGAGGAATCTCAAGAGAAAACTCACAGGGAACAAGAGTAGGTCAAATGTTTAAGCTGAACCTGCATAAATCTCAGGTGCAATCTATCTATCCCTTCTCTCTTTATTTTTAGTTTTTTCTTCTTTTTGTTGCAAATCTCAGGAATCTCAAGAGACTTCACTTGAACAAATCAACATCACTATATAGGAAAGAGCACAAGGAGAAAGATTATCATTAAGAGCACACTAGCCACACTAGTCTAGTTAATGAGTTTTTAAAAATGACATAAATAGAAGAGCATATACATGTTTGTAAACTCTGCCACTGATGTATAAACATCAAACGATAATTATGGCAATACATTAATATAAGTTAAGATGCATATTTTTGTCCAATTTTAACAAATTTGGGAGAATTAATCATGATGTGATTACTATTACTTGGCACAACAACAACAACACAACCAACTTTCTTCAATTCTTGAAATGCTTGTATAGTCTCATAATCAAAGCCACCTGCAAACTGAATGTCTTGATATGTCATGAGTTGGATAAAAAGGTAAATATCAATTCTACAAAATTCTGAGAACCATTATTCTCATACCTGGTGTATTCTGAATGCAAACTTAACTCCTTGTAACAAAAGGCTATTATTATCTTCATGAGATTCCATTTCCTTAGTTACCCTTTTCATGAATTCCTTTGCAAGCCTCAATGAACTTAGTTTCATCTGTAGTTAATAACATGATAAAGATTTCAATAATAGTAGTGCAGTTCGCGAAATGTGTCTAAATCTGCGAACTATCAGTGTTACAAGTCATATATGTAATTCGTACCTGACCGATAAGGCCGGTATCCATCATCCACTCCCAAGGGATATGAAAATTTCTATATTTTTTACTAGTACTCTCCCTTATCTTCTCTTTACTACTCACACTTCTTTCCAACCTGCAAAAATCCAAAAGTTTCACTTTCAATTAATTCTAAGTATTGCTCAAAAAATTAAGTTTAACTAAACTCTACAATCTTTGTACATGCTCGCCTGTCTTGTAATGTTTGTATCCTTTTCAAAGCCATAGAAGTTGGCTCTTTAGGATTGTCCTCATAGGATGAAACTTCTGATTCAAGATTCTTCAGATCTCTGTAGTTACAAGAAGCTTCTCTTAATGCATCAACTTTTTGTTCAGGCCATTGTGGGAAATGCTTAAGCACTGATCTTTCATCCACCAATGAAGATAATTCTCCATCTAGCCATTTGATGAATGTTTCGACTTCGGAAATATCTGCATATGAAGCTGATTCTACTTCTTTGATCAAGAAACTGATGAATTCCTTCTGGCTTTGAACTTCTGATTTTATCTGTCCAAGAATATGATTACATAAGTTCTTCAAAATCGCTTACGAAAATTTAACTGAATTTGAAAATTTGGAAGCTAAATATGACAAGTTTGAAACTAAACTTACAGCTGAGAGATAACTAGACCGATTTTCGATTTCCTCGATCATATTTCTGGTGAATGCTACTGCTGGAATTCCGTTGTGATGAGTTTTGCTTTCCATGTTGGCGTCTTTTCGTGTAAGCGAGCGATACAACTCAATAACTTCAGGCACACGGCGCACCACTTTCAAACCGATCAATGCTTTTGATGGCGTTGGAGGTGGCGGAGGCGCTATTGCTGGCAGCATTTTGATTCTGTTTTCATAATTTTTAGGCTTTGGAGGCGGAGTTGGTGGTAGAGCTATCGATGTTCTTTCCTTTCTAGGCGATCTAGGCGAACCGGATGAATCATGAAAATCTTGATTTGTATGATGCAAGTTCTCATTTTCTAAGTTTTTTTCAGACATGATTGCTTGAAGTGCTGGTTTGAGCTGGTTATGTGTATCTGAATTGTTGTCATCTATGGATTTCTGTATCTTCTTCCACAGAATAGTTTTTCGCTCGATGTTATGCGCTTTGAGCGAAACTATCTGCGATTTTAGTCGCGCAACTTCTTCTCTAAGTTCGTAGTTTTCTTTCTGTAGTACTTCATTTCTTGCCATGAAAACTTCAAGTCTTTTTTTGAGAGGTGTTGTGATTTCAGACTCAGTCTCTACCTTGAGCATTTTCTATAACATGAATATGAATCTGATATAGTTGTGTGATTTTTGTTGTATAAGTAAGGTTGGTAATTTGGAAATAATTATGATGTTTTTGTAAGAAACTTTAAAAGTGATTTTGGAGATTACTTTGGTTTGATGGCATCAATAGTATGTGAAAGGTGCATTTAGTGTGTGATGATGTTAGGTACAGCCATAAATTTGTTGGTCAAATTAATGCTTCTGTTCTAAATTAATATATTTGTGAGGTTAGAGGTTAGAGGTTTCTTCTTCTCTAATTTGTTATTATGTCAAATATTTTGGGAGTAATTAGTATAAAGTTTCAAATATAAATTAATTGTATTCATCAAAAACACACAAAATTTCTCATGGCCAAGTGTATTTTATTGAAAGGGAGTGACATTGAGTCAACATAGCTTCATTGTGATAGTTGTCATTCATTTCACACCCATTGCACTTCTTGTAGTAGTTGAGTGGCATTTGGCTTATTCTTTTCTTGTGAAACAATGGACAAAAAAGAGGTAGGAAAATGTGTCTCATTCATTGAGGTTCATGGAAGAGTAAATATATTTTCACAAAGACAACTACCTCATACCAAACTAGATTCTTATGATATCTACATATTTATTCTATGCTTTATTTTTCATTTTTTCAAAGCCTCTTATAAACTCCTTTATATTTCTTTCTTTCATTACCACCCCTTATCTCATTTTCACAACCGAAAGTGTGAAGTGATGTAGATTGGTTTTTTGTCACATGTTTGAGTACTACTATACTTTAGGTGAGAAGAACGTGAATGGTCATTCCAAGTCCTTAGAGTGTGTGTTCATACCTTTATATGAAAAGTCCTTTCTTCTTGTTAAAAGGAAAAATATATTATTAATTTCAAGTTTATTAAGAATTTTAGGTAATACTATTAATTAAATTTCTTACTCTAATTGAAAAATAATTAAAAATCAAGATTTGTGTTAATTGAAAAATAATTAACATTTAAGAATAAAATAGTTAAATAAAATAAATTATTGAATGTATGTTTAAGATTGTTTTTGTTTTTGTTATGAACAACTTTTTGATGCTGAGAGAAATAAAGAGAAATTTCATTAAAAGATGTTAAACAACTCTAAAATTAACATTTTCTTCGTGATGATTATATTCATCAATCACATATTTATAACATTGATATAAATCAATTACCTAGTATTTAGATCTTTCTAATGAGGAGTTACATTAGAGCATTTCTTAATGTACTCTTAAGACTTCTTAGCAACCACCACGTGAAATTATTTAAATGTCTCTAATTTTCGGAGATGCATCTCCGAACACACTAAATTCTAAATGAACGTTGTAATATTTCGAAGATGTATCTTCGTAACAATTTAAAATATTCAAAACATCTCCTCAGAAGTCATTTACCTTTGAATTGTACCGGAGGTGCATCTTCGTGAATATTCCGGAAATGCATCTTCGATACGTCTTAGAAAAGGTATTTCATTTTATATGTTGTTTATCCGTGTTCAGATGATGATTTAAAATATATTGTACAATCGAAACTAAACAAAGAAACGTACATAATTCCAGATGGAACAAAAATGGCATACAAAAATAAAATAAGAATAAATTTCAAAAATATCGTACAATCGAGATCAATAAAATAGTAAGACCGTCAAAATAAAGTACAAACTATAGTACTATAACTATATAATAAGAGACTACTATGTGTGTCTGACAACCTCTCATTTACCATATGTCCTCCGACGATGTCTCTGCTTCAACAATGCCCCATATGTCTCCGCCATGATGGCATCTAGGACCTGCCTCACATAAGACCCATCAGGGAAGATACCAGTGTCAATACTTGCATGCACAACTCTACTATGCGAAGACACCTAGGTAAGACATCCTTAACATGATCTAGTTATGTCTACTCCTCCTCAAGTATCTCCTGATGAGTTGGTCTCGACGGATCTCCTGGAGGAGCATGCACCATGTATAGATGTGACACCCTGAAGAACCATCTGTTGTACTCGTCGACATAGCTCCAATCACTGTTAACTATGGTAGCTCGTGCCTCCTCCGGTACTAGATGACTCTCATAATCATCAAATATGTCCTCTATCTGCCTACGTGTCAAGGCAGGAGGTGCAGAGACATCGGGGTGTCTAGGAATGGTCTGAGTGTAGTCGAACTGCCGCATGAAGCGTTCGGACAAGTGAGTTATAGTGAGACGCGATCCATAGGCCAGCCACCCAGAGTATAATACTATCTCGTCAAATGGTCGCGTCTGACGGTGATTAACATATTTGTGGAAGTGCATGTCCTCAGCAACCAAACAGTCAAAATAGACTCTGAAAGGCTCAATCGTCTGGTTTCCTCTGAGCGGGATAAAAGCAGTAACACACGACATATCCTCAGGCACACTCGCCCAGCCAGAGATGCACGGGAAGTGTTGGAGGATTCAAGCCTGAAATGAAATGTTAGGAACACGTGAATATTCACTAATGGTTGTAAAAATGAAATGAAAATGACAAAAAAACATTCAAAGACCAATAATTATTACCGTCAGTAATGTCACGCTACATGTGACTTGCTTCGTCTTCCACATACAACCCTCTCTCAACTTCGAATACAGGTAGACCAAGCAAGCCACCCCGCAGTTGTACTCATGGATCCGTTCGAAATCCACGAAGTATTGGAGGTGGACAATGTCTATATAAGTGGCACTCTTGTCCATAAAATCAAAGTGCCAACCAAATAAAGCAAGTATGCTCTCAATGCATTCGATATATGGAGTGCCACCTGCTCATCATCACCATCAACCTGTTGTGCTCTCAGGATCTCATTCTCATATATCTTCTTTAGGTAATCAAACCTAGCATGAGCATCCTTGGTCCTATCCAACTTGTTCTTTTCCTCCCCTAGGTCATCCCCTGGTGTAACACCTCAAAATTTGCCCTCCTCTCTTGGGACTAGCTTTGCATATTGCATTTTCATTTTTTAGGATATTAGTCATTGCATCTTTGCATATCATGTGGAAACAATAAGCAAGTCATCCTCCTAGGTCTTTCTCAGAAGATGGAGAGGTTAAAAGATTCAAGCCTGAGGGTTTCTTGAATTGATCACTAATCATCTGAGGGTTTGTGCTTCCATTAGGGTTTCTTGGTTCCTCAAGGAGGTTGATCTTTATCTTGGTTGAAGTGGTACATCACCATCATCATGGTTTTATCATCACCAAGAGGTTCATTGTGCCTGATCATGTGCCTTGGGATTAGGGTTTTGACCTCTGGTCAACCCTAATCAGTTGCTTTATACCAGTCAGGGTTTTTCAAGGAGATGAGGTCTTCATTGAGATGGGGATCATCATATGGTTTTATTGGGCTTGTATAAGCTAGGGTTTCATTTTGGAGGCATTTCATCAGGAGATT
The DNA here is from genome assembly GCF_024323335.1 of Lathyrus oleraceus. Taxonomy (NCBI): domain Eukaryota; kingdom Viridiplantae; phylum Streptophyta; class Magnoliopsida; order Fabales; family Fabaceae; genus Lathyrus; species Lathyrus oleraceus. The sequence goes on from NC_066580.1 coordinate 138,454,722, forward strand.
GAGGTTCAAATTCATCTGTGCATGACCAAGTCATCTATCAACTGCAAAAGTCAACTGCAAGTCAACTGTTGGACTTTTTGGAGGTGGTAAGTGGTTAGAAATACTTCATTCATGTTCAAACAAGTCTCATTTGACATTTCAAACATCAACTTTGAAGAAAATAAAGTCAGGACAAAACTTTCCAAAAATAGAAAGTGACTTGTAATTTGAAATTGCCAAAAATGGAAAGGTTTTCTCCTCAAGATTACATCATCAAGAAAGCTTCAAATGAAATTTTGTTGAACATGAAAGTTGTATATCTTTCTCTCCCATTTCCAAAAAGTCCAAGATCATCAATTTCGCATGTGTGGTTAAGAAGATATGATCAAAACTTGGCCAAGTGAACATGGAACTTCAAACATGCATAACTTTCAAACCAAAAGGCCAAATGGAGTGGTTCTTTTTTGCATTGTTCATGTCTTGACATATACTATCCAAAACATACATCACATGCCATGCATTCTCATCACATAATCATTTGATTTTTCACTAGAATTTTGGAGGGAAATTTCCAAGTTTGAAATTGGTCAATTATTTGAACATGACATTACTTCCATTGGCTCCAAAACATCAGTTGAAGTGAAAATAAGTGCAAACTCGTACTATTCATCCATGCATTTTCATGCATAAGGTGAAATTCCAATTTTGCAAAACACCTCCAAACTTAATTAATTTTCATTAGCACTTGGTTTAGGTTAATTAATCATGTTTAGCATAGCATATAAATAGAAAATTATAACAGAATTCATCACATTTCCCAATCTTAGATCTAGAATCACAAAGTTCATGAAAATTTTCTCTCACTTTTTTCTTTGAAATTCTTCAAACACACTCCATTTTTCTTGATCAATTCATCATCTGGTAGCATTTGTGAGCAAGATTGAAGGAAGATTCAAAGGAAATCGTGGCAAGGTTGAAGCATACATCAAGGTTAAGCAACAATGGTGAAATCCAATTCTGGTTGATTCAAGAGCATTTGAGCCTCATATTCATCATCATTCATCTTAAGGAGTATATTGGAGAAGATCTAAAGCATCAAGAACCTTGGAAACGCGTGAATCAAGGGACTGCTCATCAAGAGGTAGGTTTTTCGACCTCTTTAATTCTTCAATTCATTAGGCCTATCATGTAGATCTTTTAATGGTGATGAAACTGAGCTTTGAATGGAGTGATTTGGTGTTGAAACGAGTGAGATATGGTCATTTGAAGTTTTGATGATAAACTTTATTTCATTCGATCCATGCATTTGATGATGTTTTTGTGTAATTGATTCATGGATTTATGATGTACGTGAAAAATAATGCATGATGTTGTGTTTGATTTTGAGTTTTGGTGATGTTTTGAAAATCTGGAAATTTGGAAGATGATCTTCATCTTCAACCTTGCTGTCCAGTATTTGCTACGAATCTGCTAGGAAATTAGCTACGAAATTAGCTAGGAATTTTCTGGATTAGCTACGAAATCCATGCCATGCAGCGCCTAGGGTTTGGGCGCCAAAACGTCGTCGTTTTGGCTTGGGCGCCAAAACCAAATTCAAAAACGCGCCTGGTTCGATTCCAGGCGGTTCCACAATTTCAAAAGCCTTCACATATTTTTCGTTTCCCTCCATGTGTTCATGTACATGTTGCTTCATGATTTTTTTATATTTTCTTTAACTTCTAAAATTCATAATAAATTAAATCATCATCCAAAAAATATGTGCTTTTTTGCATTAGTTCAAATTTTGTGTCTAGAATTTTATGGATATTATTTTGCAAATTGTGCGTGGCTGTATAATTTTTTGTGCTAGGGTTTGTGTATACATGTCCTTTCTTGACCTTGCCTTGCTTCTTCATTTGTGAAATGCTCAATTTTCATCCAATGCTCATTAAATTTTACATGTTGAAACTAGACATCTTGCTGGACATTTTGGTGTTGAGTTTGCACTTTTGTCAATTGCCATTGCTGAGTTATGATTTTCCTAAGTTAGGTGTGACAATTTGTGTCACACCTTGTGATGTCCAACTTGATTGATGAATTTACCATGCCAAATGAATTCCAAATGTCCTGAGTTTTTGTATGATGCTTGATATGAATGTTGTGAATGCTCATGATTTTTTGTGGAATTTTTGGATTGATTTCTGATTTGATTGAGATTTTTCTTTCTGGATTGCCATTTGTGAGCTTTTGAATTGTCTTGAACTTCAATTATTTGTGAAATGCTTGTGGTTTGTCCTATGAATGTGAAATTTTGCACATTGTTTCTGGACATGTTAAAGGTTGTTTTGGCTTTGATTTGGGGTTTTTATCATGTTTCATTTCTGTTTTAGACTTGTGCTAAGTCGATGTATCATTTGGTGTCATATTTGAGCTTGTTTGTGCTTGCCTTGCCTTATGCAATTTGGTTACCATGCCTAATTTTGTCCAAATGCTCTAATTTTTTGTGTGATGATCATGTTGTGTGTTCTGTTTACTCATGAATTTTTCCAAAATTAATTGAATCATTTTTGATTTAATGTGCATTTGTTCATTCTGTTGTCACAATGTGGTTCCAATGTGCATACCTTGCCATGTTTGGTTCATGAAATGAATTTGGTAATTGATATTGAGATGGGACCTTTTGGATGATGTTCTTAATTGATTGAAGTTGATTCATGTCAATTTTCATGTTCTGTTTTGGATTTTTTTTCTCCCTCTTTGACCCTAGGCCTTGACCTAGTGGTTTGTCTCATCTTTGAGCTTTGATTTCAGGTTGAACATCCAGGTTATATGGTTCATGATGCAACCTCACTTGAGCTTTTGATGCTTGCTTTTGACTACTAACATTGTGTGTTTTGTAGGGTTGTTAATTCATTTGAGTTTGACTTGTTGGCTTATGCCTTTGCTCATTGGGTTTGACTGTTGATATTGATGTTGTCTGTTTGCCTGTATAGTTAACGGACTTGTGTGATGTTTCCACAGGTACATAAGTTGCTTAAGTTCAATTTGAACTTGCTTTTGCTTGGTTGCTTAACCACATAGGTATAACTCTCTGACTTCATGTATTCTGGAAGACCTGTCCTGTTACTTGGGCAGGCACCTGTCTGAAGCCCTCCTTAAGAGGCAATGCTTGTGTTTGTTTATCTTTGTGCCAAGCAGGAAAAGTCCTTTGATAAGGCAATTGGCAGATAAAAGAGATGTGCAATCCATCTCCTACTATTCAGTGTGTCATCCACTTTGCTCACACACCTTGTGTTGATGCATTGTGGATATTAACCCAAGATCTTTGTAGAGTCAGTCATATGTGGAGAAGAGTTCCAACTTTCTGAACTCCCACACTTTCATTTGTCTGAAGCTCTCCCAGGCCAGGGATAAGAGCTGTGAGGTCTTACCCTCACTTCCCATTTCATCTGCTTCACCCTAACTCTCAATGTTAGGGTTAAGAGCTAACTACACCCGATTCCAGTTGGCTTGTGCTTCACAGCCTAACCTTGTGTGAGCCCACTTTGTTTGTATATAGTGTGTGCTAATTGTGTGTATGTTTGCTTTGCCTGTTTAGGATAGCTTGCTGCCTGTGCAAGTTAGATAGAAACCTCAACCTAGGACCATGGTGGATTGCATGATAACTATTAGGCTCGAGTCAGTCTCCCTTCTAGTTTGTCATTTCCCTGTCTCTGGTTAGGAGAAAGTTTCTCCCCTGTTAAGGGGAACTACGTTGCCCTGATCCTCATACCAGATGAGGTACGTAGGCAGGAGGTCGTACGAGATCTCTCCGGGCACCCTTTTCTTTTTTGCATGTGTTTTGTTTGACAGCTATCAGGCTCGAGTTCCCGACTCCCTGTTAGTCTATGTGTTCACCCTTTTTCCTTTTTGTGTGTGTTTGCTTGACAGTTATTAGGCTCGAGTTCCTGACTCCCTTTTAACTTGTTTGTTTGTTTGTTTGTTAACCTTCTTGTGTGTTAGGAGATGGATGTAAGACCAGCGATTGGCATTCCGTATCCTTTTGGTGTTTGTTTGTGTGGAGTCTGACGTAAGTCCAGCGATTGGCAGTTGGTTTCCTGTGTGTGTGTTTGTTGGTTCGGAGTCTGATGTAAGTCCAGCGATTGGCATTCGGTTTCCATGTTTGCCTGTTTGCGTGTGTTTTGTTTCGGCGTGCGTGAGCCGAACTACGGTAGCTCTGATTCTCATTCCAGATGAGATACGTAGGCATAGGATGCGATATCCTAGCGAGCCCGTTCCCCTCTTCTCCCACCTGTTGTTTCCGGTGTGTGTGTGCATTCTTTTAAGCAGCGTTTAGCAACCTTTCTTCTATTCTTTTGAGCGTGGATCCCGTCGAGTACGACGGATGCGTAGGGGTGCTAATACCGTCCCTTCGCATAACCGACTCCCGTACCCTGTAATCTCCGGTCGTAAGACCATTTCCTTTCCAGGTTTACTTCGAGCGTTTCCTTTCCCTCTTTTGGGATAAATAACGCACGGTGGCGGCTCTGTTTGTTTTGTTTTAGCCCGCCGATTGTTTTTTGCGGATGCGACACCTGGGTCAGCCCCCAGATGGTCTACCAACATCTCGAGTGCCTATTTTTTTGTTATCCTCCCATGATCTAGGAATCTCCCCCTGATTGGAAGATGTAGCAAACAAGAGATGTCATCGAGTGTGATGGACATCTCACCATGAGGGAGATGAAACGACGAGGTCTCCGAGTGCCATCATTCCACAAATGCATTAAGAATCTCGTGGTTGATCGTACTGTAACCAGTCATGCACAAGTTCTTCAGGCCAGATAAGGACAAAACCGATTGAAACCAATCCTCATCCAATTGAGGCAATGCAATAATCTTCCTCCCATGGATAACAAAATTTTAGGTATCACGCTCCTAAAATTTGTCAAAAATAATCAATGTCAAAAATTAAACAATGTCATAAATAATCAATGTCAAAAATTAAAATAAACGTAAAATCAAATAAAGAATTCAACTAATGCTACCTCTTAGTCCCATATATGTTTGCAAGTATGGCCTGGATACAGAGGCAGTAAGGACAAATAATGTAGACCACATCCAATAGCCTTTTGCTCAACATTCTCAACAACTTCACCATATGGAGGTGGCACTGGATAACATGTGCAACAGTAGGAGGTGGGAGTGGATCAACAGTAGGTGGTGTGAGTGGATCAACAATAGGTGGCACTGGTGTAACCTGACGCCAGCGGGACGATATGGGGAGTGATGCGTCAGATGGTGAATCTCGTCTCCTATGGGAAAAATAAAATGGAATGGCATGAGGAGAAGCATGAGCACTAGAAGTAGGCGACTCTGCCTGACCAGAGGGACCAGGAGCATTCGGAACCTGCTGACTCTTCTCCCATCGAACGAATGCGTGCTGAAAAACCCTGTCATGCCTCAGCCTATCATGTCTATCAGCCATTATGCATGTAAGTTATAGTAAGGCATACCATTAGTGCATGCAAACAACAAAAGTAAGAAAATAAAAAAAAATAAAACACAGAGAAATTTCTGGAGATGCATCTCCGGTTTATGGGAAACCTTTGCAAAATTACGAAGATGCATCTTCGGTTCATGGGAAACTAAAATGCTGAAAAATTCTGGAGATGCATCTCTGGAATTTTCTATAACTCAGAGGCCGCGTCAATGGCGTAATGTACCTCAACGAAATGGAAAAAAAATTGATCGTCAATTTCAGCCAACAAACAGCTAATACACTATGGCTAAACTATCTTAAATGTGATTTCTACTCATATCTAACCCTAATCATTGATTTCTACTCATTTACACCAAAACTCAAACGTTTATCGAAAACTCGAAAAACTTACAAGAAATTGATGTTTTTAATGAAGTTGGATGATGTTACAGATGAATATTGATGTTACCTTGAGCCTTGTTGAATGAAGTTTGATTTGGTGTAGAGAAGAAATTTGAGAGATTTTTTTTTGAATTGAGAGTTGAGTACACTGTGAAATAATGAAGTAGAAGAGTCTGGCGCGACTTAACCTCCAAATTGTTCTAGAGATGCATCTCCAAAATATTTTAACGTTAACTTGCCTTTAATTGCGTCTGGAGATGCATCTCCGAAAACATGAGACATTTTTGGAATTACGAGTGGTGCATAAGAAACATTTGGGGTGCGTAAAGAAACCGTCTTACATTATCACCATTTATCCTTATCATGGCCTTATAGAACTTGGGCTTATCAATTAGCATATTTAGATCATTAAATTCCACCAATCTTATGTGAGTGCATCCTTCATTTCGTTTAGATATATTTTGAATGATGTCAAAACTAGGAAATAGCGTTTATGTACATTGGACGGTATCTGTAACACCCAGAATATTGTTAGATTAATTTAAATATTATTTTAATATGATTATTTGAAGGTAAAATGAATTATTAAATAATATTGGGAATTATTATTATTATTATAGATGTTATTTATTTTAATAATAATTAAATAAATAAATAAAATGGAATATGAAGAGTGGAAGGGTAAAAGTGGAATTTGATAAAAGAGGCCAAAGTGAGAACTCAGAGTGTTTTTCACGTATTTTTGCCTCAGAGTCAGAGAAAGGGAGAAACGCTGAAGAGAAAGAGAAGGAAGAGGAAAAGGCCAAAGATTGCTCAGAACTTCCTTCAATCCAAATAGGTAAGGGGTCTGAACCTTATTAAACGATAATATGCGAGCAAATTCATGATATATGTTGGATTGTTGATGGATTTTGGGGATTTTAGGGAGATTGGGAAAGTTGGGGTTTTGATGGAAATTCTCCGATCTGTGAGTTTTGTTGAGTTATATGCATTATAATCGAAGTATGTTGTGTATATATGACTGTTAAATGTTGATATTGGGTTGTTAGCTGTGGGGTATGAGTTATGGCGAGTAGAGAAGCAAAGCTGCACTGGTTTCCGTAGCAGATGGCTTCTGTTCGCGCGCGATTCGCGGCGCGAAGCCCAGTTCGCGGCGCAAACTGGGCAGGATTCAGAGGAGTTTTGTAACGCATCGTTCGCGGCGCGAACCCTGCTGCACGGCGCGTACTGAAGAGAATTAATTGTTCGCGACGCGATCCTTCGTTCGCGGCGCGTCCTGGAGTAATGGAGGAGTTCGCGGCGCGTCCCTATGTTGGCGGCGCGAACTGTGCTGTGAAGCTAATGTTGGTGAGTTTTTGAGTACGTTGAGTTGCGAGACTCTTAGTAAGTCGCTGTAATTGTATTATAAACAATTAACAGTGATTATATGATTGTGTATGAGGTGTTTATGATGATGAGATGTTGAATTTACGTGTTTAGTTATAAATGTGTTATGTAACGACGTGATATCGTTGTAATGTTGTTGTTGTTTTGTTGAGTTGTATGTCATGCTATTAATGATGATGATAACATGACTATATGATGCTGTTGTTGCTATGTTGATTATGATGCATGTTTGGTGTGCATGCATTCATGAAAGGCCGATGCCTAGTGATGAACGGACTGAGTTCCAATGATGTTGTTGACTCCGGGCTTGTTGAGAGGCTTGGTTCCTTGCGGGGAACTCGGATTCTATGGTGATGAATCTGGGAGTGGTGATCCTGTAGTTGGTCACAAAATGGGTATACCGAGTCGTGTTGAGTCATGCATGGGTGTGCGCATTGCATTTGATATGTTGTTTTGTTGATGTTCATGAGTATGTTGATTATGATGATTATGATGAGCTGTGTTGGCATATGTGAAATATATTTATGTTTATATTTCTGTCGTTATATTATTATTTAATAATGTAATTCTCACCCCTTCTGCATGTGTTTATGTTCATCTATGATGAGCAATGTGCAGATAAAGAGGAGTAGCTATTGTTGAGGTTTGAAGAATAAGTGTAGAGTTATTCTACAGAGTCGAGTCAAATGCTCTGGTCATGTGATACCGGGGTTATGGGATTCGATAGATAATTGGTTATTATTTACGTTGTTTATGATGACTAATATGTTGAGATGCTTTGTTGAGATAATGTTGAAACATTATTATGAATTGTTATATGATGAATGATAATATTTGTGTTGTTGTCCGCTGCGAAGTTTTAATAAAATAAATAATATGTTTTATGTTGTGATGCGATAAGTGTTATGTTGTAAGAAATGTAAACTCTTCTACATGTTGTACTCTGATAATCTATTTAAATATGTCGTTTGGGTAGAAGGGTGTTACATTAGTGGTATCAGAGCATAGTCAGTCCAGTCGAGTCATAATGTGATGTTTTCCCTGTTGGTCGATTAGTGTAAATGACACTGTCGATATTTAACGGTTGTGGTTGTGTTATGCAGAGTATGGCTGGAGAAAATGACCGTGCGATTGCTGAGGCTTTGGCTGCTATAGCGCAGGCTATGCAGGCACAGCAGAATCCGCCGGTCGACGAGTTTAAGAATTTGGGAAGGTTTCTGAAGAATAACCCTCCTACATTCAAAGGGCGCTATGATCCAGATGGTGCTCAGATTTGGCTGAGGGAAATTGAGAAGATTTTCCGGGTGATGACGTGTACTGAAGCACAGAAGGTGCAGTTTGGTACGCATATGTTATCTGAAGAGGCTGAAAACTGGTGGGATAACACTCGCCAGAGAATTGAAGTACCAGGTGCTGAGATGACTTGGGAAAGGTTCAAGACGGTCTTTCTGGAGAAATATTTTCCTGCTGATGTGCGATGTAAGAAGGAGATGGAATTTCTAGAACTGAAGCAGGGTAACATGTCTGTTGCTGATTACGCTTCGAAGTTTGAGGAGCTGGTGCAGTATTGTCCTCATTATAATGATGCTGATGCTGAGGAATCCAAGTGTGTCAAGTTTGAGAACGGGTTGCGTCCCGAGATCAAACAAGGCATTGGTTACCAGGAGATTCGTAGGTTTCCTGCACTGGTTAATAAGTGCAGGATATTTGATGAAGATAGCAAGGCTAGGACTGCTCATTACAAGAGTCTTAGTGAGAAGAAGAATAAGGATCGTGGTAGTCCTTATGCATCTCCGAATGGTAAAGGTAAGCAGAAAGTGGTAGATGAGAAGAAGCCAAGTGGGGGAGGATCTCCCATAGTTGGTAAATGTTTCAAGTGTGGCGAGCCAGGCCACCGTGCTGATAGCTGTACCAAGAAAGTGCTGAGATGTTTCCGATGCGGTCAGGCTGGTCATAGAGTTACTGAATGTAAGGATGCTGGTCCGACATGTTTTAATTGTGGCGAGAAAGGCCATATCAGTTCGCAGTGCTCAAAACCGAAGAAGGCGGCTACTGCAGCTCATACTACTGGTAGGGTGTTTGCTCTGAGTGGGGCTGAAGCTCCTAAAGAAGATAATCTGATTAAAGGTACTTGCTTGATTAATAATGTTGAATTGCTTGCTATTGTTGACACTGGTGCTACTCATTCGTTTATTTCGTATGAGTGTGCGACCAGGATTGGTGTGATTATGTCGTCCCTAGGCGGAAGTATGGTGATAGATACTCCTGCTAATGGTTCTGTGAAGACTTCTGTTGTCTGTCGAGGTTGTCATTTGACGATCTTTGAGAGAGAGTTCGTGGTTGATTTGGTGTGCTTACCCTTGCACCAAATTGATATTATTCTGGGAATGAATTGGCTAGAATTCTATGGCGTGTTTATCAACTGCTATAGGAAGACGGTGCGGTTTTCTGAAGTTGGTGAGAATGATGAGGCAAGATTTCTATCTGCTAGGCAGGTGGGGGATTTTGTGAAAGATGAAGCTCAGATATTCGCTTTATTTGCGTCTCTGCAAGCGGATAAGAAAGTGGTGAGTGTAGATTTGCCTGTTGTCTGTGAATTTCAGGATGTGTTTCCGGAGGATGTAAGTGATTTACCTCCAGAACGTGAAGTCGAATTTGCCATTGACTTAGTACCAGGTACGAGTCCAGTGTCGATGTCTCCTTATAGAATGTCGGCAACTGAATTAGTTGAATTGAAGAAGCAACTTGAAGAATTGCTTGAGAAGAAGTTTGTGCGTCCAAGTGTTTCTCCTTGGGGTGCACCAGTATTGTTAGTGAAGAAGAAAGAAGGTACGATGAGGTTGTGTGTCGATTATCGGCAGTTGAATAAGGTGACTATCAAGAATCGGTATCCATTGCCGAGGATTGATGATTTGATGGACCAGTTGGTTGGAGCTCATGTTTTCAGTAAGATTGATTTGCGGTCGGGTTATCATCAGATCCGAGTGAAGTCAGATGATATTGCGAAGACTGCTTTCCGTACGAGGTATGGTCATTATGAATACACTGTGATGCCGTTCGGTGTGTCTAATGCTCCAGGTGTGTTTATGGAATATATGAATCGTATATTTCATCCGTACCTTGATAATTTTGTTGTGGTGTTCATAGATGATATATTGATATATTCTAAGACGGAAGAAGAGCATGCAGGACATCTGAGAATTGTTTTGCAGGTGTTAAGAGAAAAGAAATTATATGCAAAGTTATCTAAATGTGAGTTCTGGTTGAAGGAAGTGAGTTTCCTTGGCCATGTGATTTCGAGTGGTGGGATTTCTGTTGATCCTGCTAAAGTTGATGCTGTATTACAGTGGGAGACTCCGAAGTCTGCTATTGAGATACGCAGTTTTCTGGGGTTAGCTGGTTATTATCGCAGATTTATTGAGGGCTTCTCTAAGTTGGCATTGCCGTTGACGCAGTTGACTAAGAAGGGTCAAGTGTATGTGTGGGATGCAGCTTGTGAAGCGAGTTTTGTTGAGTTGAAGAGGCGGTTGACCAGTGCTCCAGTGTTGATCTTGCCTAATCCTGGTGAGTCCTTCGTTGTTTATTGTGATGCTTCTTTGATGGGTCTTGGTGGTGTTTTGATGCAGAATGGTAAAGTTGTAGCTTATGCTTCTAGACAGTTGAAAGTTCATGAGAGGAATTATCCTACGCATGATCTAGAACTTGCAGCTGTTGTATTTGTGTTGAAAATGTGGAGGCATTATCTGTATGGTTCCAGATTCGAAGTGTTCAGTGATCACAAGAGTCTGAAGTATCTGTTTGATCAGAAAGAGTTAAATATGAGGCAGAGAAGGTGGTTAGAATTACTGAAGGATTTTGACTTTGAATTGAGTTATCATCCCGGTAAGGCTAATGTAGTTGCAGATGCGCTGAGTAGAAAGTCTCTACATATGTCTATGATGATGGTTCGGGAGCTTGAGTTAATTGAATAGTTCCGTGATATGAGTTTGGGTTGTGAAGTTTCCGCTGATAGTGTAAAGTTGGGTATGCTGAAGTTGACTAGTGGAATTCTGGAAGATATTCGGAATGGTCAGCAAGTTGATGTCGCTCTAGTTGATCATATTACTATGGTTAACCAGGGTAATGGTGGTAATTTTGAGATTGATGAGAATGGCATCCTGCGATTTAAAGGTAGAGTTTGTGTTCCTGAGGTGTCTGAATTGAAAAAGAGTATTCTTGAAGAGGGCCATAGGAGTGGATTGAGTATCCATCCAGGTGCAACTAAAATGTATCAAGATTTGAAGAAGTTGTTTTGGTGGGCTGGTATGAAAAGAGATGTTGCTAAGTTTGTGCATGCCTGTTTGACTTGTCAGAAGTCAAAGATTGAACATCAGAAACCGGAAGGTATGATGCAACCTTTGAAGATTCCTGAATGGAAGTGGGATAGCATTTCCATGGATTTTGTGACGGGATTGCCGAGGACGGTGAAAGGTAATGATTCTATTTGGGTGATTGTGGATCGATTGACTAAGTCGGCGCATTTCTTGCCGATGAAGATTAATCACTCTTTAGAGAAGTTGGCAGAGTTGTATATTGAGGAGATAGTGAGGCTGCATGGTATTCCATCCAGTATTGTGTCTGATAGAGATCCCAGATTTACTTCTAGATTTTGGGAAAGTTTGCAGAAAGCGTTGGGGACTAAGTTGAGGTTGAGTTCAGCTTATCATCCTCAGACTGATGGTCAGACTGAAAGAACTATCCAATCCTTGGAGGATTTGTTGAGAGCTTGTGTGTTGGAGCAGAGTGGTTCTTGGGATAGTTATTTGCCGTTGGTGGAGTTTACTTATAATAATAGTTTTCATGCTAGTATCGGTATGGCTCCATATGAAGCATTGTATGGTAGGAGGTGTAGAACTCCATTGTGTTGGTATGAATCAGGTGAGAGTGTTGTACTCGGACCTGAGATTGTGCAGCAGACGACTGAAAGGGTTAAGATGATTCAGGAGAAAATGAAGATTTCTCAGAGTCGTCAGAAGAGTTATCATGATAAGAGGAGAAAGGCACTTGAGTTCCAAGAGGGAGATCATGTGTTCTTGAGAGTTACTCCGACGACAGGTGTGGGTAGAGCTTTAAAGTCTAAAAAGCTTACTCCGAGGTTTGTGGGTCCGTATCAGATCTTGAAGAGGGTTGGGGAAGTGGCGTATCGGATAGCTTTACCGCCGTCGCTTTCTAATCTGCATGATGTGTTTCATGTATCTCAGTTGAGAAAATATATTGCGGATCCTTCGCATGTTGTTCAGTTGGATGATATCCAGGTGAGGGATAATTTGACCGTTGAGGTGTTGCCAATTCGGATAGATGACCGAGAAGAGAAGACCCTGAGAGGTAAGAAGATTGCTCTAGTGAAAGTTGTTTGGGGAGGTCCAGCTGGTGAGAGCTTGACTTGGGAGCGTGAAGATCAGATGAAGGAGTCGTATCCGGCTCTATTTGCTTGAGGTATGTTTTCGAGGACGAAAACTTCTAAAGTGGGGGAGAGTTGTAACACCCAGAATATTGTTAGATTAATTTAAATATTATTTTAATATGATTATTTGAAGGTAAAATGAATTATTAAATAATATTGGGAATTATTATTATTATTATTATAGATGTTATTTATTTTAATAATAATTAAATAAATAAAATAAATGGAATATGAAGAGTGGAAGGGTAAAAGTGGAATTTGATAAAAGAGGCCAAAGTGAGAACTCAGAGTGTTTTTCACGTATTTTTGCCTCAGAGACAGAGAAAGGGAGAAACGCTGAAGAGAAAGAGAAGGAAGAGGAAAAGGCCAAAGATTGCTCAGAACTTCCTTCAATCCAAAGAGGTAAGGGGTCTGAACCTTATTAAACGATAATATGCGAGCAAATTCATGATATATGTTGGATTGTTGATGGATTTTGGGGATTTTAGGGAGATTGGGAAAGTTGGGGTTTTGATGGAAATTCTCCGATCTGTGAGTTTTGTTGAGTTATATGCATTATAATCGAAGTATGTTGTGTATATATGACTGTTAAATGTTGATATTGGGTTGTTAGCTGTGGGGTATGAGTTATGGCGAGTAGAGAAGCAAAGCTGCGCTGGTTTACGTAGCAGATGGCTTCTGTTCGCGTGCGATTCGCGGCGCGAAGCCCAGTTCGCGGCGCAAACTGGGCAGGATTCAGAGGAGTTTTGTAACGCATCGTTCGCGGCGCGAACCCTGCTGCGCGGCGCGTACTGAAGCGAATTAATTGTTCGCGACGCGATCCTTCGTTCGCGGCGCGTCCTGGAGTAATGGAGGAGTTCGCGGCGCGTCCCTATGTTGGCGGCGCGAACTGTGCTGTGAAGCTAATGTTGGTGAGTTTTTGAGTACGTTGAGTTGCGAGACTCTTAGTAAGTCGCTGTAATTGTATTATAAACAATTAACAGTGATTATATGATTGTGTATGAGGTGTTTATGATGATGAGATGTTGAATTTACGTGTTTAGTTATAAATGTGTTATGTAACGACGTGATATCGTTGTAATGTTGTTGTTGTTTTGTTGAGTTGTATGTCATGCTATTAATGATGATGATAACATGACTATATGATGCTGTTGTTGCTATGTTGATTATGATGCATGTTTGGTGTGCATGCATTCATGAAAGGCCGATGCCTAGTGATGAACGGACTGAGTTCCAATGATGTTGTTGACTCCGGGCTTGTTGAGAGGCTTGGTTCCTTGCGGGGAACTCGGATTCTATGGTGATGAATCTGGGAGTGGTGATCCTGTAGTTGGTCACAAAATGGGTATACCGAGTCGTGTTGAGTCATGCATGGGTGTGTGCATTGCATTTGATATGTTGTTTTGTTGATGTTCATGAGTATGTTGATTATGATGATTATGATGAGCTGTGTTGGCATATGTGAAATATATTTATGTTTATATTTCTGTCGTTATATTATTATTTAATAATGTAATTCTCACCCCTTCTGCATGTGTTTATGTTCATCTATGATGAGCAATGTGCAGATAAAGAGGAGTAGCTATTGTTGAGGTTTGAAGAATAAGTGTAGAGTTATTCTACAGAGTCGAGTCAAATGCTCTGGTCATGTGACACCGGGGTTATGGGATTCGATAGATAATTGGTTATTATTTACGTTGTTTATGATGACTAATATGTTGAGATGCTTTGTTGAGATAATGTTGAAACATTATTATGAATTGTTATATGATGAATGATAATATTTGTGTTGTTGTCCGCTGCGAAGTTTTAATAAAATAAATAATATGTTTTATGTTGTGATGCGATAAGTGTTATGTTGTAAGAAATGTAAACTCTTCTACATGTTGTACTCTGATAATCTATTTAAATATGTCGTTTGGGTAGAAGGGTGTTACATTAGTGGTATCAGAGCATAGTCAGTCCAGTCGAGTCATAATGTGATGTTTTCCCTGTTGGTCGATTAGTGTAAATGACACTGTCGATATTTAACGGTTGTGGTTGTGTTGTGCAGAGTATGGCTGGAGAAAATGACCGTGCGATTGCTGAGGCTTTGGCTGCTATAGCGCAGGCTATGCAGGCGCAGCAGAATCCGCCGGTCGACGAGTTTAAGAATTTGGGAAGGTTTCTGAAGAATAACCCTCCTACATTCAAAGGGCGCTATGATCCAGATGGTGCTCAGATTTGGCTGAGGGAAATTGAGAAGATTTTCCGGGTGATGACGTGTACTGAAGCACAGAAGGTGCAGTTTGGTACGCATATGTTATCTGAAGAGGCTGAAAACTGGTGGGATAACACTCGCCAGAGAATTGAAGTACCAGGTGCTGAGATAACTTGGGAAAGGTTCAAGACGGTCTTTCTGGAGAAATATTTTCCTGCTGATGTGCGATGTAAGAAGGAGATGGAATTTCTAGAACTGAAGCAGGGTAACATGTCTGTTGCTGATTACGCTTCGAAGTTTGAGGAGCTGGTGCAGTATTGTCCTCATTATAATGATGCTGATGCTGAGGAATCCAAGTGTGTCAAGTTTGAGAACGGGTTGCGTCCCGAGATCAAACAAGGCATTGGTTACCAGGAGATTCGTAGGTTTCCTACACTGGTTAATAAGTGCAGGATATTTGATGAAGATAGCAAGGCTAGGACTGCTCATTACAAGAGTCTTAGTGAGAAGAAGAATAAGGATCGTGGTAGTCCTTATGCATCTCCGAATGGTAAAGGTAAGCAGAAAGTGGTAGATGAGAAGAAGCCAAGTGGGGGAGGATCTCCCATAGTTGGTAAATGTTTCAAGTGTGGCGAGCCAGGCCACCGTGCTGATAGCTGTACCAAGAAAGTGCTGAGATGTTTCCGATGCGGTCAGGCTGGTCATAGAGTTACTGAATGTAAGGATGCTGGTCCGACATGTTTTAATTGTGGCGAGAAAGGCCATATCAGTTCGCAGTGCTCAAACCGAAGAAGGCGGCTACTGCAGCTCATACTACTGGTAGGGTGTTTGCTCTGAGTGGGGCTGAAGCTCCTAAAGAAGATAATCTGATTAAAGGTACTTGCTTGATTAATAATGTTGAATTGCTTGCTATTGTTGACACTGGTGCTACTCATTCGTTTATTTCGTATGAGTGTGCGACCAGGATTGGTGTGATTATGTCGTCCCTAGGCAGAAGTATGGTGATAGATACTCCTGCTAATGGTTCTGTGAAGACTTCTGTTGTCTGTCGAGGTTGTCATTTGACGATCTTTGAGAGAGAGTTCGTGGTTGATTTGGTGTGCTTACCCTTGCACCAAATTGATATTATTCTGGGAATGAATTGGCTAGAATTCTATGGCGTGTTTATCAACTGCTATAGGAAGACGGTGCGGTTTTCTGAAGTTGGTGAGAATGATGAGGCAAGATTTCTATCTGCTAGGCAGGTGGGGGATTTTGTGAAAGATGAAGCTCAGATATTCGCTTTATTTGCGTCTCTGCAAGCGGATAAGAAAGTGGTGAGTGTAGATTTGCCTGTTGTCTGTGAATTTCAGGATGTGTTTCCGGAGGATGTAAGTGATTTACCTCCAGAACGTGAAGTCGAATTTGCCATTGACTTAGTACCAGGTACGAGTCCAGTGTCGATGTCTCCTTATAGAATGTCGGCAACTGAATTAGTTGAATTGAAGAAGCAACTTGAAGAATTGCTTGAGAAGAAGTTTGTGCGTCCAAGTGTTTCTCCTTGGGGTGCACCAGTATTGTTAGTGAAGAAGAAAGAAGGTACGATGAGGTTGTGTGTCGATTATCGGCAGTTGAATAAGGTGACTATCAAGAATCGGTATCCATTGCCGAGGATTGATGATTTGATGGACCAGTTGGTTGGAGCTCATGTTTTCAGTAAGATTGATTTGCGGTCGGGTTATCATCAGATCCGAGTGAAGTCAGATGATATTGCGAAGACTGCTTTCCGTACGAGGTATGGTCATTATGAATACACTGTGATGCCGTTCGGTGTGTCTAATGCTCCAGGTGTGTTTATGGAATATATGAATCGTATATTTCATCCGTACCTTGATAATTTTGTTGTGGTGTTCATAGATGATATATTGATATATTCTAAGACGGAAGAAGAGCATGCAGGACATCTGAGAATTGTTTTGCAGGTGTTAAGAGAAAAGAAATTATATGCAAAGTTATCTAAATGTGAGTTCTGGTTGAAGGAAGTGAGTTTCCTTGGCCATGTGATTTCGAGTGGTGGGATTTCTGTTGATCCTGCTAAAGTTGATGCTGTATTACAGTGGGAGACTCCGAAGTCTGCTATTGAGATACGCAGTTTTCTGGGGTTAGCTGGTTATTATCGCAGATTTATTGAGGGCTTCTCTAAGTTGGCATTGCCGTTGACGCAGTTGACTAAGAAGGGTCAAGTGTATGTGTGGGATGCAGCTTGTGAAGCGAGTTTTGTTGAGTTGAAGAGGCGGTTGACCAGTGCTCCAGTGTTGATCTTGCCTAATCCTGGTGAGTCCTTCGTTGTTTATTGTGATGCTTCTTTGATGGGTCTTGGTGGTGTTTTGATGCAGAATGGTAAAGTTGTAGCTTATGCTTCTAGACAGTTGAAAGTTCATGAGAGGAATTATCCTACGCATGATCTAGAACTTGCAGCTGTTGTATTTGTGTTGAAAATGTGGAGGCATTATCTGTATGGTTCCAGATTCGAAGTGTTCAGTGATCACAAGAGTCTGAAGTATCTGTTTGATCAGAAAGAGTTAAATATGAGGCAGAGAAGGTGGTTAGAATTACTGAAGGATTTTGACTTTGAATTGAGTTATCATCCCGGTAAGGCTAATGTAGTTGCAGATGCGCTGAGTAGAAAGTCTCTACATATGTCTATGATGATGGTTCGGGAGCTTGAGTTAATTGAATAGTTCCGTGATATGAGTTTGGGTTGTGAAGTTTCCGCTGATAGTGTAAAGTTGGGTATGCTGAAGTTGACTAGTGGAATTCTGGAAGATATTCGGAATGGTCAGCAAGTTGATGTCGCTCTAGTTGATCATATTACTATGGTTAACCAGGGTAATGGTGGTAATTTTGAGATTGATGAGAATGGCATCCTGCGATTTAAAGGTAGAGTTTGTGTTCCTGAGGTGTCTGAATTGAAAAAGAGTATTCTTGAAGAGGGCCATAGGAGTGGATTGAGTATCCATCCAGGTGCAACTAAAATGTATCAAGATTTGAAGAAGTTGTTTTGGTGGGCTGGTATGAAAAGAGATGTTGCTAAGTTTGTGCATGCCTGTTTGACTTGTCAGAAGTCAAAGATTGAACATCAGAAACCGGAAGGTATGATGCAACCTTTGAAGATTCCTGAATGGAAGTGGGATAGCATTTCCATGGATTTTGTGACGGGATTGCCGAGGACGGTGAAAGGTAATGATTCTATTTGGGTGATTGTGGATCGATTGACTAAGTCGGCGCATTTCTTGCCGATGAAGATTAATCACTCTTTAGAGAAGTTGGCAGAGTTGTATATTGAGGAGATAGTGAGGCTGCATGGTATTCCATCCAGTATTGTGTCTGATAGAGATCCCAGATTTACTTCTAGATTTTGGGAAAGTTTGCAGAAAGCGTTGGGGACTAAGTTGAGGTTGAGTTCAGCTTATCATCCTCAGACTGATGGTCAGACTGAAAGAACTATCCAATCCTTGGAGGATTTGTTGAGAGCTTGTGTGTTGGAGCAGAGTGGTTCTTGGGATAGTTATTTGCCGTTGGTGGAGTTTACTTATAATAATAGTTTTCATGCTAGTATCGGTATGGCTCCATATGAAGCATTGTATGGTAGGAGGTGTAGAACTCCATTGTGTTGGTATGAATCAGGTGAGAGTGTTGTACTCGGACCTGAGATTGTGCAGCAGACGACTGAAAGGGTTAAGATGATTCAGGAGAAAATGAAGATTTCTCAGAGTCGTCAGAAGAGTTATCATGATAAGAGGAGAAAGGCACTTGAGTTCCAAGAGGGAGATCATGTGTTCTTGAGAGTTACTCCGACGACAGGTGTGGGTAGAGCTTTAAAGTCTAAAAAGCTTACTCCGAGGTTTGTGGGTCCGTATCAGATCTTGAAGAGGGTTGGGGAAGTGGCGTATCGGATAGCTTTACCGCCGTCGCTTTCTAATCTGCATGATGTGTTTCATGTATCTCAGTTGAGAAAATATATTGCGGATCCTTCGCATGTTGTTCAGTTGGATGATATCCAGGTGAGGGATAATTTGACCGTTGAGGTGTTGCCAATTCGGATAGATGACCGAGAAGAGAAGACCCTGAGAGGTAAGAAGATTGCTCTAGTGAAAGTTGTTTGGGGAGGTCCAGCTGGTGAGAGCTTGACTTGGGAGCGTGAAGATCAGATGAAGGAGTCGTATCCGGCTCTATTTGCTTGAGGTATGTTTTCGAGGACGAAAACTTCTAAAGTGGGGAGAGTTGTAACACCCAGAATATTGTTAGATTAATTTAAATATTATTTTAATATGATTATTTGAAGGTAAAATGAATTATTAAATATATTGGGAAATATTTTATTATTATAGATGTTATTTATTTTAATAATAATTAAATAATAAAATAAATGGAATATGAAGAGTGGAAGGGTAAAAGTGGAATTTGATAAAAGAGGCCAAAGTGAGAACTCAGAGTGTTTTTCACGTATTTTGCCTCAGAGTCAGAGAAAAGGGAGAAACGCTGAAGAGAAAGAGAAGGAAGAGGAAAAGGCCAAAGATTGCTCAGAACTTCCTTCAATCCAAAGAGGTAAGGGGTCTGAACCTTATTAAACGATAATATGCGAGCAAATTCATGATATATGTTGGATTGTTGATGGATTTTGGGGATTTTAGGGAGATTGGGAAAGTTGGGGTTTTGATGGAAATTCTCCGATCTGTGAGTTTGTTGAGTTATATGCATTATAATCGAAGTATGTTGTGTATATATGACTGTTAAATGTTGATATTGGGTTGTTAGCTGTGGGGTATGAGTTATGGCGAGTAGAGAAGCAAAGCTGCGCTGGTTTCCGTAGCAGATGGCTTCTGTTCGCGCGCGATTCGCGGCGCGAAGCCCAGTTCGCGGCGCAAACTGGGCAGGATTCAGAGGAGTTTTGTAACGCATCGTTCGCGGCGCGAACCCTGCTGCACGGCGCGTACTGAAGAGAATTAATGTTCGCGACGCGATCCTTCGTTCGCGGCGCGTCCTGGAGTAATGGAGGAGTTCGCGGCGCGTCCCTATGTTGGCGGCGCGAACTGTGCTGTGAAGCTAATGTTGGTGAGTTTTTGAGTACGTTGAGTTGCGAGACTCTTAGTAAGTCGCTGTAATTGTATTATAAACAATTAACAGTGATTATATGATTGTGTATGAGGTGTTTATGATGATGAGATGTTGAATTTACGTGTTTAGTTTAAATGTGTTATGTAACGACGTGATATCGTTGTAATGTTGTTGTTGTTTTGTTGAGTTGTATGTCATGCTATTAATGATGATGATAACATGACTATATGATGCTGTTGTTGCTATGTTGATTATGATGCATGTTTGGTGTGCATGCATTCATGAAAGGCCGATGCCTAGTGATGAACGGACTGAGTTCCAATGATGTTGTTGACTCCGGGCTTGTTGAGAGGCTTGGTTCCTTGCGGGGAACTCGGATTCTATGGTGATGAATCTGGGAGTGGTGATCCTGTAGTTGGTCACAAAATGGGTATACCGAGTCGTGTTGAGTCATGCATGGGCTGAGTATGTTGATTATGATGATTATGATGAGCTGTGTTGGCATATGTGAAATATATTTATGTTTATATTTCTGTCGTTATATTATTATTTAATAATGTAATTCTCACCCCTTCTGCATGTGTTTATGTTCATCTATGATGAGCAATGTGCAGATAAAGAGGAGTAGCTATTGTTGAGGTTTGAAGAATAAGTGTAGAGTTATTCTACAGAGTCGAGTCAAATGCTCTGGTCATGTGACACCGGGGTTATGGGATTCGATAGATAATTGGTTATTATTTACGTTGTTTATGATGACTAATATGTTGAGATGCTTTGTTGAGATAATGTTGAAACATTATTATGAATTGTTATATGATGAATGATAATATTTGTGTTGTTGTCCGCTGCGAAGTTTTAATAAAATAAATAATATGTTTTATGTTGTGATGCGATAAGTGTTATGTTGTAAGAAATGTAAACTCTTCTACATGTTGTACTCTGATAATCTATTTAAATATGTCGTTTGGGTAGAAGGGTGTTACAGTATCATCCGAGTCTAGTTGTGCATTTCAGCGTTCTTGCATTAGGAAGCATGTCAACATTGTTGTAAATGGTCTACAAAATATTTCGGCATCAAAATATTATGTTGAGCATGAAAAACTTAGTTTTAAGTGAAAATCCCCATTATAGGTCGACACATACGACTATAGGTCGACCTATAGATGAATTTTTTAGACTTCAGGTCGACACATAAATGGTACAAGTCGACATGTACGCTTAAA
>NC_066580.1:138478169-138498169 GCF_024323335.1 Lathyrus oleraceus
AGAGAGAGAGAGAGAGAGAGAGAGAGATTAATATGAAAAGGACACTAAGGAAAGACTATTAGATGATTTAATTAACATTAGGAGAGAGAGAGAGAGAGAGAGAGAGAGAGAGAGAGAGAGTAATATGAAAAGGAAACTAAGGAAATGTGTCACACCCTAAATTTTACTGCTAGATTTCATAATCATTTTCATCCTAGACATCATTCATGCATAGCTAACCTCAAGATCAAGATATGCCTGGTTTGTTTCATATGTGAATTAGGGTTTCCCTCAAAGAGCTCAAAGGATTGATCATTCAAAGTTTTGGATTAATCATCAATAAATCAAGTTTTCATACACTCAAGATATCTCTCTCCATCAATAAATAAGGGTATTATGTCCTAATCAGAAGTGCATCAAGCTTCACTTTCATCTGGTTCACTAATTAGGGTTTCTCAACAACATTCAATTTCATCTGAGAATTTTGATCAAGACATGATATCAAGCCTTGAGACATCACTCAACACACTAAATTACATCTTAGGTCCCATCCATGATGTTCAATTGGCTCAAGTGTTTGAATTTATTGAAGATCAAGAAATTCAAATTCATCTGACACACAATCAGTGCACTACAAAGTCAAACCTTTGACTTTTGAGATTTATGATCAAATATGAACTTCTCAAGTTAAATTTCATGAGTATATGCTTAATTGATGAATTTGATCAAGAAAAATCAAGATAAATGAGGTTACTTGCAAAAAAGGCAATCTTAAAAACATTGAAAATTTCACTAAGTATCCAAATTTCATGTTCAAGTGCACTACTTTCTCAAGCCATAACTTCCAATCCGAGCATCCATTTTCTTTGCTACAAAGCTCAAATGAAAGCTCTTGTTCCATAATTAAACTTTGTCCTAGAGGGTTGATTCCATAAAAGTGCAAGGATTTTGAGTTATGAGGACATAAAGTTGGTGTCTCAAGTTGAAACACTTAGAAAATTTTCAAGTCAGCTTTGATCCCTAAAAAATGATAAACTTTACAGCCACTTTTCATCATGATCCACTTTGATTCAAAAAAAACTCAAAACATGAAACTTATAGAGCATGTTTGGGGCTTTTTAAATAGTACAAGTACATTTTTTTACCATGCATGAGCTGTGAGTTTCGAAAATGGGAAGTTGGGGTTCCAAACTTGAATTTCAAGTCATGTTCATGATGAATTTTTGGAGGAAAACCATTTCAAATGTGAAAATCTCTTGATTTCAGGTCCTCTTGTGTATAAATATCTCCATAATCAGATGTTTATATGAATACTAAGTGCATTACACAAGGAGTTGAGGTTTTGTCCATTTCATTTTACCATTTATGGGTGAATTTGCAAAAGGTCACATTACTGCTTTAATAAAGCAAGCTTTATGCCAACAACTCACTCTTTCACCCTTGAAACTTGTCTCTAAAGATCACAAACAATCTTAAGAGATCAGAAGCAATCTTGTAGAGGCTAGGTAAATATGACAAACTCCTTGAAATCTAACTATTCATGCAAACTTCTCATTCATTCTCAACCAAAACCATAACTTCATAATTTTTGTTTCTAATCAGTTCCAATCCTAACTCTTTTCCTATAAATAGAGGGATCTCTTAAGCCTCAAAACACACAACAATAACCCCTCAACACTTCATCAAACTCCCATTCCGTTAGAATTTGCAAAAACACATTATTTTTGCAAGTTCTCTAACCAAACTTATTCTCCACGTGTATCTTCCAAACAAACACCACAAATCATATCTAGACATCATTTAGAGCTTGTTTAATCACTTGAACAAGTTCTGTAGCATCTATTTTATCATTCCCCATTTCACCTCTTCACTTTGCAAGAACATTTGTGTAAGATAATACAAGTTATTTCTGGCCATTCTCATTGTTCAAACACTATCCTCAAGGACCAACAAGGCTGGTGGAATCTCTCTTTTATCTCTGTAGTAGCTAAGAAGAAGCATTGGACTTTCTCCAATAGGTAAGTGCACTTACACTTGAAACTCTTGTTCATGCATCATTCTTGAATATTTATTGAAGTTAAAATGTAGTATATAGTGTATTTGTTGTATGTTTGCTAATGTATGCATTATACCATGCTCATGCATTGAGATTTTATTGTTTGGAAATTAAAAGTGCAGTTCTGGTTTTTGCCTTGGAACACTTTGTACATTGAGTTTTAGGATGAGATAATGATACCATTAGATTCCTTTCGAAAAATAGAGCAATTTAGGTTCTTACGATTTTTAATTTCATGGAAAATTGAGAGAGTTATGATTGTTTGAAGTTTTGAGAAAAAAATAAAAAGAGACATGCAAGAACATGAGGAAGAAGATGATGAATTGGTGTAATTTTACAGTTTCTGGAATCGTTTTATTATATATATTAATGTTTGTAAATAAACTTATGGATGTATCACTGCCCCAGCGGTTAGAGTGTGTGTGTTAAGGCTTTGTGTGTGGAAGAGGTCTAGTGTTCAAATCCTGCTTGCCCAAGACCCATTTTTATTCATTGTTTTTTGCCTATTTATTTTTGTTATTTTTCATAACTTCAAAGACTCATATCTTGATGATCCCTAAGCCTTTTTGAGCCACTCTTTTTGCTATGTGTTCATAATTTTGTCTATTTTATTATGGTGAAAAGAAATTCCAGAATTTATTTATTTTTCACATACTTAGACTTGTCTAAAGTTGGCACCCTTTTTAGGATTGCTTTAGGGTTTCAAATGACTTTCTTTGGTTGATATTTTAATTTTTCTTGATCACCATGACTTGTATGAATGTTGTGAATCATATATGAACTTTTTTTTTGATGTTGTTAATATGTGCCTCTTGGTTTTTACCTAATTTTGACTTACTTTAATGTATGTTTACATGTTTATGTGCTTTGAACTTTTGTTAATATGCCATGAAATTTTGTGTGCTTATTTTCCCATTGATCCATGATTCACCTGTCATTCTTTCATGTCTTTTTGAATCTTTGTGTGCATTTATGCCATTGTGTTTGTGTTTGCGTATGCGTTTACAAATGCTTTAAACTTGTAGTAACATGTCTTTGTATGACTTGTATGCTTACATGTTCAAACTCTTTGTATGATGTTGAACCTTTGTTTGTGATCATATTGAACCTTAACATGCATGATTTTTAATACCTTAAATTGTTTTCATGATCAAGTTGATGTTATGTCTAAACCATGTCTTACTTCATGCATACACATGTTCATTCATACTTAATATGACATCCATATACATGTTCATGAATTGTTATGTCATTCATCTTTGTTTCTTCATGATGATATATCCATGTCATTCATATTCATGTAACTTTATACATCTTTGATTGATGTTGTTGTACCTTTGTTCATGTTCACATGTTGTACATATGTGTATACATACCATGCTTGATATTATTATGATCATGCTTTCATATCTTTGTTGATGTCATGCTTGAACATCTTCTTTATCATGTGCTTATATTTGTTGATGTCATGTATGAACATCTTCTTCATTTGATTATCTTTGTGAATGTCATGTTTGAACATCTTCTTCATTCTTGTTTGTTCTTGTTGATGTCGTGCTTGAACATCTTATTTACCATTTATTTATCTTTGTTGATGTCATGCTTGAACATCTTTCTTTATCATGTGCTTATATTTGTTGATGTCATGTATGAACATCTTCTTCATTTGATTATCTTTGTGGATGTCATGTTTTAACATCTTCTTCATCCTTGTTTGTTCTTATTGATGTCATGCTTGAACATATTATTTACCATTTGTTTATCTTTGTTGATGTCATGCTTGAACATCTTTCTTTATCATGTGCTTATATTTGTTGATGTCATGCTTGAACATATTCTTCATCTTGATTATATTTTGTTTATCTTTTTGCCTAAATCCAAGGGAAAGACCTCTTTATTGACTTAATGTCATAGGTAGTTTAGCAATCCCTAGTTTCCCTTTGACCTTGTTAGAGTCATTCTCACTTTCAACTTAGATTTAAGTAAGAGTTTATAACTCTTGTAAGTATGTTTGTTATGAACACTTACTTCCCCCCTTGGAACCTTGACCACTACCAAGTGTTCTTTCACCCTTTAGTTAGGTGAACTACGGTTGCTCTGATTCCATCCTT
Source organism: Lathyrus oleraceus (assembly GCF_024323335.1). Classification (NCBI taxonomy): domain Eukaryota; kingdom Viridiplantae; phylum Streptophyta; class Magnoliopsida; order Fabales; family Fabaceae; genus Lathyrus; species Lathyrus oleraceus. The sequence continues at coordinate 138,482,316 of NC_066580.1, forward strand.
ATAAGGATACGTAGGCACATGACCGCGAAGTTTTGGCGAGAAAACTTAATAAAACCTTTAGGTCCTTCCCAATAAAACATTTCCAAATAATAGCAAACAAATAGTAACATGACACAAATACTTTGAAAAGGTTCCTATAGGATACTATAGATACTGAGGATGCTAATACCTTCCCTTAGTATAACCAACCCCCGAACTTTAGATCTTTTCGCATTGTTTTTACATTGCACAATTAGGGTTTTATTTGATCTTTTCCCTTTCCCTTGGATAAATTAAAGTTCGGTGGTGAACATTTAATGTTTTGTGATTCAAGTTAATACAATAGCTTGATATCTAATTCTCACCGCGACATAAATGGCGACTTCACTGGGGACATTGAAAGAGGGTTAAGCCTATTTTGATTATATTTGTGTTGTTATTATTAGTTGTTTTCCTTGTTTGTTTGGACCTTTGTTTTGGTTGATCCATTGTGTGGTAAGGTAAGTCCTAACCCGGATTTGAGTGTATATAAATAAGATAGGATGTGGTATAGTCAAGAAGGCTTATAGGGAGTTTAATCTCGAACAAGTTGACTTGAGAATCCACCACTCATGTGGAGGTTCCCTTTACAATTAGTATTGTTGATCAAGCAATTGTGAAAACACATACTATATTGATTTGGGTAACCTGAGAAGCTGAGGACCTTAGTAACCCCATTTACCCCACTTGGTCTTTAGGATGTAGTGCGATGACTGCGAAGGTGTAAATCTGAAATAGTTGATACGCGATACTACACTCAAATTAGGTTCTCTTGAGAATATTATTAACTCCCGAGTAATTGGCGTGTTGATAATATCCGAAAGATGGGTCAATGATTTTTGGGAACCTTTGTAGAACCCGTTGTACATGTACAAAATAAACCCATAGTACATTTGGGATGGTTAAACCCATGGCCTCATGCTCGCAACGTCGAACCTTTGAACCCTATTTGTGTGTGACCCTTGTTTGTGTGTTTGTGCATTCATGCATCCATGCATCATAAACATCATTTTTTTTAACAAAGTTTTCAAGGAACTTAGGAACTTTTGTTGCAAACATTAGGTTTATCATGGATTTTGGAAGGAAAAAGACTCAAAAGTACACTTTCAAGAGTCCTAAGTTAGAAGACCTAAGGAGATTAGGATCTTTGGTTGTTGACACAGAGGCTTTCAGCAAAAGATATGGACATTTGCTCTCTCTTTTGAAGATCAACATGGCAGATGGACTTCTTTCTACTTTGAGTCAGTTTTATGATCCCGTGTATCACTGTTTCACTTTCCCCGACTATCAGCTTATGCCAACACTTGAAGAATACTCTCATTTGATTGGTGTTCCTATTTCTAGTCAAGCTCCATTTTCTGGTTTGGAGGAAGATCCCAAAGATCAAGACATTGCAAAGGCTACTCACTTGAAAATCTCAGAGATCAGGGATCACATGACCACAAAAGGAAAAATTCTTGGTTTGACAGCTAAGTTTCTAATGAAAAAAGCTCGGTATTTTGCTAGAATGAGGAGTGTGGATGCTTTTGAGGCTGTTTTTGCTCTACTTATCTATGGATTGTTCCTATTTCCTAGTTTTGATGACTTCGTTGCCATGGATGCCATCAAGATCTTCTTAATAGGAAATCCAGTTCCTCCTTTGCTTGTTGATGCCTATCATTCTGTTCATATGAGGAATTCTTATAGTGGAGGAATGATTACATGTTGTGTGCCTATGTTGTACAAGTGTTTTATTTCTCACTTGCCTGGGTCTCATGCTTTTTGGGATCTTAAGGATGGTCTTTTATGGTCACAAAAGATCATGTCGCTCACACATTCAGATATTGTTTGGTATAGTCGTGACTATGATGGAGTTAGGATCATTGATAGTTATGGAGGATTTTCTAATGTACCTCTCCTTGGTACAAAAGGAGGCATCAGTTACAACCCAATCCTAGCTCGGCGTCAACTCGGTTATCCAATGAGAGATAAGACAAAGAATATTCACTTGGAGGGTTTGTTCTTTAAGGAATGTGAAGATTGCAAAGCGCTCAAAGAGAAGATTGTGCACGCTTGGCGCCATGTTCATAAGCTAGAAAAGAAAGTCTTAGGAAAGACAAATTGTGTCTCCTTAGAACCTTATCTTAAATGGGTGCAAGATAAGGCCATCAGCTTGAAAATGCCTTATCCTCGCCAAGAGCCTTTGCCTTTAGCTGACAAAGAACCTACCTATATCTTCATGAATGATGCAGAGAAGTTGAAGATTGCTTTGACCAAAGCGCATCGAGAAAGGGACGCTTGGAAGAACAAGTATCAAATCATCAACAATGAGGATGAGGAACTTTAAAGGCAGTGGAATGTGAAGAATGAAGAAGAGATCTCCAACAAGAAGAGGAAGGTGCAAGAGGATTTATTTTCCTATGGCGTTCAGTCAAATACTCCTTGGAAGTTGATCGTGGACAAGCTTGTGCTCGAGAAGGCGGATATGGAAGAACAAATTAAGAAGCTCAACTTGAGGCTACTAGGGGAATCTCCTTAGGACTTTACTTAGCTTTTATTTAGCTTTGTTTAGAACTTTTGAAAGTGTAATCAAATTTTGTAACTCCCTTTGATTAATGAAATGAGTTTCTTTTGGTCATTGTTATTTGCCTTTTGATGTTTGCAATTATCTCTTAAGTTCCTTGAAACTTTTAAAATTTTGAATTTTCATTGCATTCATGCACATGTCATCACACTTGCATTTTTTATCAAAATAAAAACTCATTTCCGTCATTTCTTCTCCAATAGTTTCCACACTGAGACCCTCACACCAGTACAACACCAGAGCTCAAGCCCGACGTAGAATGGTCGAGCAAGAGCAAGAGATGGAAAGAGTCAATGAAGATCTTACAGATCTACATGGGAATATAGGTCAAATCATGGAGATGTTGCAAGTAATACGTGCAAAGATGGATACTCAACCCGCAATTGTTTATGAGATCGTCAATCTGGTGATTACTCCTCAGCCAGCAGTTACTACTCCAGCAACTTGGCCTACCTTTGGTCTTCCTTATGGTTTTGTGCCTCCTCCTCAAGGACAATCCACTCAACATACAGTTCCATTAACTACTGAAGTTAATCAAGTGATTCCCACTTTTGCACCCACTGCCATGCACACTCGAGTTCAACCGTACTTCGATGATCATCAACAAGGGTATGATATACCTGATATGTCTGAAGAAGGTGATGAAAGACATGAAAAGATGAGAGAAAATGTTGAAACCATTGAGAAAAGGCTGAGAGCAATGGAAGGTGATCAGATCTTTGGTGCTGCTTCCAGAGAAATGTGCCTTGTATCTGGATTGGTGATCCCCGCAAAATTCAAGACACCCAACCTTGATCAATATGAAGGAGCTACTTGTCCCAAAAGTCATCTCATCATGTATTATAGAAAGATGGAAGCTCACATGGACAATGACAAACTCATGATCCACTGTTTCCAAGACAGTTTGAAAGGTGCCTCTTCCAAATGGTACTTGACCCTTGATCAGACTCGCATCCGTTGTTTCCAAGATTTGTCTGATGCTTTCATCAAACAATACAAGTACAACATGGATCTAGCTCCTGATAGAAGGCAATTGTTGAGCATGTCCCAAAAGGATTCTGAATCCTTTAAAGAATATGCACAAAGGTGGAGAGAGATTGCATCTCAAGTGGAACCTCCATTAACTGAAAAAGAATTGGCAGATTGGTTCGTCGACACAGTGCGACCAGAATTTTTTGAAAGGATGATGGGAAGCGTGACTGCAAGTTTTTCTGACTTGGTGGCCGTGGGTATCAAAGTGGAACTTGGCTTAAAAAATGGCAAGATGATTATTGCAGCTAGTAATTCCATCAATAACAACAATACCAAGAAATTCTCTAGCAGTTTCCATAAGAAAAAGGAAGGAGAAACAAATGCAGTGATGGGTAGTAGAAGAAAGAATCAGCCTTGGAAAAAGCAACAATATTTTGCTCAACAACATTATGTTCAACAACCACAATTTTCTCAACAGCCGTATGTAGCAGCTATTACACCAACTTTCAATCAGCAAGTCCCAGTGCATCAGTCGACTCAAGCAGTTCCAATCTTTCAAACAACACCCAACTTTCCAACTTATTAACATGCGCCCAACGCTCCAGCTTATCAATAAAGGACTCCAGCTCCGCGCCAAAATGCTCCATTCTAAAATAGAAGACAAGGTGGAAAACCTCTGATTCCTCAGATTCCTATGTCTTACACTGAATTATATCTGTCATTGTTGAAGAAAGGGTTAGTTGTACCAAGACCTTTGGGACCTCCACCAGATCCTCTCCCACCATATTACAATCCCAGTGCACATTGTCTGTTCCATGAAGGCGCCCCAGGGCATAATTTGGAAGGTTGTTATGCCTTAAAACATATTGTGAGGGAATTTATTGAGAAAAAGATTCTTTCATTTGGGGGTACCAGTCCGAATGTCAAAAACAATCCTTTGCCTGCTCATGGGTCTGTAAATGCTATTGATGATGAGCCCGATGAAGGTCTGATTCTCGATGCAACCAAAATCAAGACTCCGCTCAGAGATTTTCATGCAAAGTTAGTGGATGCAGGTTTATTGAAAAATTGCCATAAGAGTTGTGAAGAATGTACTCTTGGTCCGAAAGGATATTCAAGAATTGATTAACCAAGGTATGTTACAAGTAAGCGGTCGTATAAAAAAGAATGAGGTAGCAGTGATTGAACCCATCTTCAATCTACCTGAGTTAAGTATTATAACACCAATCTTCAACATTCCAGAGCCAATATTCAACATTCTAGATTCTACTTTTGTTCGGCCAATTTTCAACATTCCAGAATCAGTTGAACCAATCTTCAATATGCCTAATCCAGTGGTTGTCCAAAGGCCTAGCTCTTTTCCTTTTGAGAATACTAAAGCAGTTCCTTGGAAGTATGATACAGTTGTGGTTAACCAAAGGTCTGAGAAAGTAGGTCAGAAAGAAGGTCCAAATATTGCAAGCACTGATATAGCAATGGGAAGTAGAATGACCCGCAGTGGTCGCATTTATACCCCTCAGTTCAACTTGGCTCCACCAATTCCACCAAAAGAAACCACCACTACTGTTACCAACAAAGGCAAAGAGGTGATCACAACTGATGAAGACGCTGAATTTTTTAGGATTATCAAGAAGAGTGATTACAAGATTATTGATCAGCTGCATCAAACTCCTTCAAAGATATCCATTTTGTCTCTTCTCATGAGTTCTCCAGCTCATAGGAGTGCCTTGCAGAAATCGTTAGCTCAGGCTCATGTCACTCACGACATTACTATTGATCAATTTGATAGGGTCATTGCCAACATTACAACATGCAACCATCTCAGCTTCAGTATAGAAGATTTGACGAAGGATGGCCAAGACCATAACCGTGCTTTGCACATATCTGTGAAATGCCAAGAAGATACCCTAGCAAGAGTCCTTGTGGACACTGGCTCCTCTCTGAATGTTTTACCTAAGAGGACGCTCGCTAAGTTGGCATATCAAGGGACTGAGATAAGGCCAAGCGCATTAATTGTCAAGGCATTTGATGGATCGAGGAGGATCGTCATAGGGGAGGTGGAGCTTTCAATATTAATTGGTCCACATGTGTTTGAAATTACTTTTCAGGTTATGTACATCAACCCAAATTATAGTTGTTTGCTTGGAAGACCGTGGATTCATGCCGCTGGGGCCGTGACTTCCACCTTGCACCAAAAAATGAAATTTGTTATTGGTGATAAGTTGGTGATTGTGTCTGGTGAGGAAGATCTTATGGTAAGCCACCTCTCTTCGCTTAGTTACATTGAGGCTGATGAGGATGCTTTGGAAACTTCTTTCCAGGCTCTTGAAATAGCCAACGCTGTCCTTATGGAAGTCGAAGAACCAAAGGAGAAGGGTATTCCATCTTTTGCATCATGGAAGAAAGCAAGATCAACCATCGAGGAAGGAAGTCCCGAAGGTTGGGGAGATGTTATTGATGTCAAACTAAAGCTAGACCGTTATGGGGTGGGTTATAAACCAACCAATGTCAATAAGGAAGCATCAACCTCCACCGAAGGATGTCCGAAGACTATCCAAGAAGTGTTTGTCAGCACTGGATATCAAGTCAATGTTATTGATGAATATCTTGAAGATGAATATTTGAGCAACCTGGTGTACCAGTCTGATGTGGCTTTGAACAATTGAAAGGCGATTGAAGTCCCAGAGATGTTTCCTTTGTCAAAGTAATTTGTTGTTTTTCTTTGGTGTTTTCAAAATTCCATAGCTATGCCCAAAGCTATTGGACTATTTTGTAGGGCCACCTTTGCATTTCCAAGTTTTATATCAATGAAGGCGTTTTGTTAAATTCTTGTTTGTTCATTTACTTCTTTTTCTCTTTCACTTTTAAAGAAAAATGACAATCTTTCAAAACCATTAAAATAAAAATCATTTTCCTCTTGCATTCCTTTGTTTTTTTTTTACTTTTAATAAAAACAAATCATTTAAACATGCAGAATAAAAGAAAACCATGTTGAATCCAATGACTCTACTTTCACTCTTAACTTTGATTCACCAATCTACCAAGCTGAAGAAGAGGGTGAGGAAGATTATGTTGTTCCCGACGAACTGGCAAGATTGGTTGAGTACGAGTACACAGATATCCAACCACATCAAGAGCAGGTAGAGACAATCAACCTTGACACCGAGGAAGCAAAGAAAGAGGTCAAGATTGGTACAACACTTGGGGCAGACATCAAAGAAAGATTGGTCAAGCTTTTACAAGAATATGTGGATGTGTTTGCATGGTCATATCAAGATATGTCCGGTTTAGACACAGACATTGTTGTTCATAAATTACCACTCCGACCAGATTATCCACTAGTAAAACAAAAACTCGGAAGAACAAGACCAGACATGGCTTTGAAGATCCGAGAAGAGGTCAAAAGACAGTTTGATGTTGGCTTCCTTGCAGTTGCAAAGTACCCTCAATGGGTAGCTAACATTGTGCCAGTACCTAAAAAGGATGGCAAGGTCAGAATGTGCGTAGACTATAGGGATTTGAATAAAGCTAGTCCGAAGGACGATTTCCCTCTCCCACATATTGACACCTTGGTTGATAACACTGCTAGGTTTGTTGTTTTCTCCTTCATGGATGGGTTTTCAGGCTATAATCAGATCAAGATGGATCCCGATGACATGGAAAAGACCACCTTCATCACACCATGGGGAACTTACTTCTATAAGGTTATGCCTTTTGGTCTCAAGAACGCAGGGGCAACCTATCAAAGGGTGATGGTCACCCTCTTTCATGACATGATGCATAAGGAGATTGAGGTCTATGTGGATGATATGATTGCCAAATCACAGAGTGAGGAGGATCATTTGGACCATTTGTTGAAACTATTTGAGCGCCTTAGAAAATTTAGATTGCGTCTGAATCCAGCTAAGTGTACATTTGGGGTCCGATCGGGGAAGTTACTTGGTTTCATTGTTAGTCAACGAGGAATTGAAGTAGATCCAGATAAGGTTAGAGCGATACAAGAAATGCCAGCTCCACAAACTAAAAAGCAAGTTAGAGGTTTTCTTGGAAGATTGAACTACATTTCCAGGTTTATTTCCAACATGACTGCTACATGTGAGCCTATATTTAAATTGCTCCGAAAGGATCAAGCAATGGAATGGAATTCTGATTGTCAGTAAGCTTTTGAGAAGATTAAAGGTTATCTGCAAGAACCTCTTATCTTGATTCCACCCATTCCAGGGAAGCCTCTCTTCATGTATCTGACTGTGCTCGAAGGATCCATGGGTTGCGTACTAGGTCAACATGATAAAATTGGAAAGAAAGAACATGCCATTTACTACTTGAGCAAGAAGTTTACTGATTGTGAAAGCAGATATTCACTCTTAGAAAAAACTTGTTGTGCTTTAGCATGGGCTGCCAGACGTCTTAGGCAGTATATGATTTGTCACACTACTTTGTTGATCTCCAAAATGGATCCAATAAATTATATCTTTGAGAAGCCTGCTTTGACTGGAAGACTTGCCCGTTGGCACATGTTGTTATCTGAATACGACATCCAGTACATAACCCAGAAATCTATCAAAGGAAGTGTTTTGTCTGACTACCTCGCTAATCATCCTGTCGAAGACTATGAGCCATTGAAGTTTGATTTCCCAGATGAAGATATTATGTTGGTGAAAGATTGTGAAACTCCAAGCCCAGATGAAGGTCCCGAGCCAGGTTCCTGTTGGAAGATGATGTTTGATGGTTCCTCCAATTGCATGGGGCATGGTGTGGGAGCCGTGTTGATGAATCCCAATGGTGGATATACTCCTTTCACAACAAGATTGTGTTTTGAATGTACCAACAACATTTTAGAGTATGAAGCATGTATCTTGGGTATTTAAGCTGCAATTGACACCCGAATCAAGATCCTTAAATTATATGGAGACTCAGCCTTGGTGATCTACCAAGTCAAAGGAGAATGGGAAACTCGTGATGAGAAGTTAATCCCATATCGTGCCCATATTATGGAATTGATAAAGTACTTTGATGAAATCACCTTGCATCATGTTCCGAGAGCAGAAAATCAGATAGCAGATGCTTTGGCTATGTTAGCCTCTATGTTCCAAGTCAGATTTCTCAATGAGGCACCACTTATCACAATTGAGAGGAAAATTGCACCAGCCTATTTTCTATTGGTTGAAGAAGAAATTAACGAGAAACCGTGGTTCTATGATATCAAGAACTACTTACAAAATCAAGAATACCCCGTGAATGCAACAACCCTAGATAAGAAGACTTTAAGGAGGTTGGCATCCAAATTCTTCCTTAGCAACGAGGTGCTATATAAAAGAAACTATGACATGGTTCTGCTCAGATGCGTGGACAGACACGAAACATACATGAAGCAGACATGTTGATCAAAGAGATTCATGAAGGATCATTTGGAACTCACGCCAATGGACATGCCATGTCTAGGAAGATCTTGAGAGCTAGTTATTATTGGTTGACCATGGAGTCTGATTGTTTCAACTATGCTAGAAAATGTCACAAATGTCAAATCTATGCTGACGAGGTGCACGTGCCTCCGACACTGTTGAATGTTTTATCATCACCTTGGCCTTTCTCAATGTGGGGCATTGACATGATTGGGGCAATTGAGCCTAAAGCTTCCAGTGGTCATTGTTTCATCTTGGTTGCAATTGACTACTTCACCAAATGGGTAGAAGCTACGTCATACGCCAACGTGACGAAATAAGTGGTTGCTCGCTTCATTAAGAACCAGATTATCTGTCGCTATGGAGTTCCAAGCAGAATTATCACGGATAATGGGACAAATTTGAAAAACAAAACAATGAAAGAGTTGTGTGAGACCTTCAAGATTGAACATCACAACTCTTCTCCATATCGTCTGAAGATGAATGGAGCTGTTGAAGCCGCAAATAAGAATATCAAGAAAATCCTGCAAAAGATGGTGAAAACTTACAAAGATTGGTATGAAATGTTACCCTTTGCCTTGCATGGATACAGAACCTCAGTTCACACTTCAACAGGGGTAACCCCTTTCTCTCTAGTATATGGGATGGATGCAGTTCTCCCAATTGAAGTAGAGATACCATCTTTGAGAGTCTTGATGGAGACCAAGCTAGAGGAAGTTGAATGGATCCAAAATAGATATGACCAATTGAACCTCATTGATGAGAAGAGAATGACTGCTATGTGTCATGGTCAGTTGTACTAGAAGCGGATCAAGAGGGCGTTTGACAAAAAAGTTCGTCTTCGTGAATTCAAAGAAGGAGATCTCGTACTTAAGAAGATCTTGCCAGTACACAAGGATATGCGTGGAAAGTGGAGTCCCAACTATGAAGGCCCATATGTTGTGAAGAAAGCATTCTCCGGAGGTTCCTTGATTCTCACAACTATGGATGGTGAAGAGCTTGCACACCCTGTGAACTCTGATGCGGTCAAAAAATATTATGCCTAAATAAAGCCCGCTAAGCCGAAAACCTAAAAAGGCGACTAAGGCAAAAAAAATGGGTATCCCGGTGGATCATAACCTATGAAGGAGATCCAGGCAAAAGTTAGGGGTAAAAAAAAACTGAAAGCTCGCTAAGTTGAAAACCCGAAAGGGCGGCTTAGGCAAAAAAGAGCGTCCCGGTGGACTGAAAACCCGAAAGGGCGGTCTAGGCAAAAATTAGGGACAAAAGGCATTTGACTGTATCAGATTGTTTACCATTACTAAAGAATCAAAGTCGAAGATCAATCCAGTTGCTCTCGTCAGAAGCAAAGTTTTGGGAAAATCTTAGTTATTAGGGATAGTAGTGGTTATTGGATTCAATATAAACCTTTCCCTATTGCCATCTTCGAAATGTAATACTCCATGGAGCTTTTGCCACTTGCAAGCTACCATTCTTGAATAAAAAAACAGACTTTGCCTATCAATTTTGTCATTTGTACTTCTCTTACCTTTCCTTGTTATGCAAAACGTTATTTGTTTGTTAATAATGATTTTTGAAAATGAAAAGGTTTTGAAAAGAAAATATTTTGAAAAAACTTTGAAAAACATAATTTTTCTTTGACATATGGAAACATTGAAAGGGAAATGTTTTGTCTCCCTAATAAGTCTCAAGGTTGCAGAAGCATTTTTACACTGTCAATATAGAAATCCCCATTGAAGTCTAAACTGACAAGCACTCTTGGATAAATCCTTCGATTGTGTGAAACTCTAAAGTTTGAGGATCTCCTTAGTGTCCATCTTGTGATACTTATTTAAGTTACTGGTGTTGAGGATGTATTCCCCATTAAGTCTCCATAAAACTCTTTGTCTCTCCAGAGTCAGCATTTGCATATCATGGTCATTCACATCATGCTCAATCATGTGCATTTGAAATTTTATCTAAATCCTTGTTCTTAGTTGTCGTTCTTCTAACTCCAAAAGTCCATCTATCACTGGCACTCTAGTTGAAAATCCAATTATTGTTGGTACCTTGAAGTTTGAACATGACCAATGTTTTTTCCAGTAAGTTATTGGTGTCCCCTGTGAAAGTCCAATTGGTTAAGCCCAATATTCCCCTTGAAGTCTAGTTGTTACTAGAATTCTACTTTGAAAGTCCAATTATTGTTGACATCATTGTTAAAGTCCAGTTGTTGCTGGCATTAAATCCGCTAGAAGATGGTCGTGATACCTTTGCTTGCGGTATAAAATCGAATCTGATTTGGCACATACAGAAGAGTTTAATTACCATGTATTCTTCCTGATGGTTCCCGAAGGTCATGTTTGAACTCTTCATTGTAAGGAATTTCCATAGGATTGGATGTTTTATCTTGTTTGAAAACTCCAATGAGGATATTTCTAAGTGTCAATCGGTCATGCTTGAACCTGTTGATCAATCACTTTGAATACTTCCAGCTTGCTATTTTTAGTGTCAATCGGTCATGCTTGAACCTGTTGATCAATCACTTTGAATACTTCCAGCTTGCTATTTTTAGTGTCATCCGGTCATGCCTGAACCTGGTGATCAATCACTTCTTTCCAGTTTGTTTATTTCTTGTTATTCTCAGTGTCATCCGGTCATGCCTGAATGTGGTGATCAACTGCTTTGAATATTCCCCAATTTGTTTTTTCCCAGTACATGTTATCCCTAGTGAGTTGTTGCTCATGGTCACTGACATTATACTTTATCTCCATCATTTCTTGCATATCATATTCATCATTCCTCATAAATCATCATGCTAGAATTCATTGCATTTTTGCATCATATCCCCAGCAGATCAAAAAATATATACCAAAAAGAGAGTTTGTTTGTCCATAGCATAACATGCCATTGCATCTAAGGGCAACATTTCCGGTTATTTCTATATTTAAATACCTTTCACCCTGATTTCATGAGTATTATCATCACTCATGCCATCTGGCAAAGTTATTTAAATAGGGGCAACTGTCACACCTCAAATTTTACCCCTAGATTTCATAATCATTTTCATCTTAGACATCATTCATGCATAGCTAACCTCAAGATCAAGATATGCCTGGTTTGTTTCATATGTGAATTAGGGTTTCCCTCAAAGAGATCAAAGGATTGATCATTCAAAGTTTTGGATTAATCATCAATAAATCAAGTTCTCATACACTCAAGATATCTCTCTCCATCAACAAATAAGGGTATTATGTCCTAATCAGAAGTGCATCAAGCTTCACTTTCATCTGGTTCACTAATTAGGGTTTCTCAACAACATTCAATTTCATCTGAGAATTTTGATCAAGACATGATCTTGTTAGCTGGGGATTTCGACAGATAGTTGAAGGTCTTTGGAAATGTTACGTTTTGAAGAATAAGCAAAAGATGACTGTGGCGAAGCTGTTTAATTCTTTTTGCGGGTGAACAATTCTTTACTGTCGAAGCCTGGGACTTAGAAGATTTTTTGGGCTTCCATAAAGCTCTCTTCGACATAGGCGTTCACAGAGTCGAAGCTTCAAGCGTGAAGTATTTGAAATTTAAACAAAGTTGTTTCGTCAGGCCAACACGTGGAAACATCTAAGATATGCAACGCTTGAGAATGGCGAACGTGGCAGTCATATGTGTAAAGGCCGTTATGGTCGAATTACTATAAATAGGGGTCTTAGTTTTAGATTCAGGTGTGTTCAAACAGATATACAGAAATTCACAAAATACACTCGAAGTACTGGAGCGAGAGAAAAGAGTATTACGCTGAAAACGTATGTATGAAGAACACCATAAGTTTCGTTCATGTTATATTTTTCATACCAATTATTTAAATTAAAGTTATTCACTGCCTTTTATTCTGTCGAATTGTCCTTACTTTTCAGTAATTTATCATCACTTTTACTTTGCATTTACATTTCGCCAAGTCCTCATTTCTAGTACTTTCTCAAAACTTAAAGCATTTACTTCGAGTCATTTATCTTTACCTTTCCCAAGTCTTTTCGTTATCTTTAAGAAACCTTTTACTATAAAGTTATCGTCATTTACTTTGTTCATAAAGTTATATGTTTCTTTCAAAGTTGTTGTCAAAACACTTTTCGTCATCCACAAATTAGAAAGAAACTTAACCATGAGTCAAATCACCGTAATAATAATTCTTAAGACACATGTCCTAGGATCAATCTAGTCGATCCTGTGAGTTACCAAAAATATATAAATTTGGAAGACTAGCGGTTGTTTATCAGAAATCACTGGTAAACAAATTGGCACGCCCAGTGGAACAATGTCAAAAGAATTGTTGATTACAATAGTTTGTTTTACAATTCGCAAAATTGCTGTTATTCTTTTGGTTTAAAAATTAGTGTTGTATGATCCTTAGAAGTGGTAGGATAGCCAACAATTCACAACCTATAACCAACAGAAAAAACGCAAAAAAGATGGTTAATACAACCAGTCAAGGGGAACAATTCCCTCCCCAGGGAACAGGCACAATCGGAGCAAATTCGATTGATGTATCCACTGAAATCCCTAATGCACAGGCCATACCAACGTCTGGATCCATGGCTTTGCATAATTCGACAGTAATGCCTATCATGTCAGGCGCGGCAGATACTCCTGCAGTTTCAACCCCTAGGCCACCAGGATTCGAAAACTTTAGGCCTGTGAGAGATTACCCATATGGAATGCCATCTACCGCCATGGCAGGACTTCAGAACAATGCTTCCATATATACTCAACCACATAACACGGTTATTTCGCCAATTCAAAATTCTGGATCTGGCATGAACCATGTAGGTCGAAATAACCAATCACAAGGAATCCCCACCCTATTACCTACCCTTACAACGAATAATCAAGCAACCTTTAGACAACAAATGGATGCCAGTAACCATGATATGGTAGGAGTTCTGGCCAGAGAAATGAATACCATTTTTTCTCCTTTAATACAGAATGTGAATAGGACTAATACTGACAATGCCCAAACATACCAACAATTGTCAGCACATATGGGATGCATAGCAGATTTTCTAGGCGCCCCACAACCTGTTGTTCGACACAGGCCAAACCAGGTTATAATCCAGGGAGAAGAACCAATGATAGATCAGGTTCGACCACAAAGGCAAGCCCCTGACGAAAGAGTCATGGGGGCAAGATTGGAACAACAGCCAATTCGACGGGAAGTCCCTGAAGAACAACCTAGGAGAATGATAATGGTTAATAGAGACCAGGATGCAGACGAAGTAATTCATAGGGCCGGGCGGGAAAACATGATGGAAAATGACCTAACCAGTATGATAGAGAGAATCATGGCCCAGAATGGTCTGAATACAGGACTTCGACGGCCAAATTATTCTTCTCCTTTATCAGAATATGTCCTGCAAACAGAATTACCAAGGGGTTGTAAAATCCCTAAGTTCACCAAATTCTCAGGGGATACTAGTGAATCCACTATAGAGCATATAGCCAGATACATGACTGAGGCAGGGGATTTGGCGAACAGTGAGAACTTAAGGATGAAATATTTCCCTAGTTCTTTAACAAAGAACGCCTTCATGTGGTTTAGAACTTTTCCACCAAATTCCATAGATGCTTGGCCCCAGTTAGAAAGATTGTTTCATGAACAATTCTACATGGGCCAAACTAAGATAAGTCTTAAGGAATTATCCAGCATCAAAAGAAAATTCACCGAACCTATAGATGATTATCTGAATAGGTTCCGTTTATTGAAATCTAGATGCTTTACAATAGTGCCTGAACACGAGTTGGTCGAAATGGCCGCTGGAGGTTTGGACTATTCCATCAGGAAAAAGTTAGATACCCAGCATCTAAGGGACATGGCCCAATTAGCAGATAGGGTTCGACAGGTCGAACGCTTAAAATCTGAAAAGGCCAGAGCAAATAAGAATTATAAGAAAGAGAGGGTTGCTTATGTAGAATTCGAAGACGGAAAGTCTGAAATTGCTGAAGACCCTTATGGTCTTGAGGAATTCGAAGTAGATTTGGCAGAATTAAAAGAAGCACCACCCTACGCCTGTAAATTACTTACACCTTTGAATGGCAGGAATCCTGTCGAAACTGAAAAGAATGATAGATTTCCCAAAAAGACTTACACATTTGATGTTGGCCAAATGATAGTGCCTCCTAATACCAAAATTCCTCCGTTAGAACAACGAAAGAAAAGAGGCTTCTGTAAATATCACAGTTTTTTAGGCCATAAAACTTCACAATGTTTTCTTTTCAGGGATCTTATTCAGAATGCAATCAGAGATGGCCGCCTCAAGTTCACTGACAAAGGGAAAAACCAGATGAAAGTTGATACTGATCCCCTTAACATTGCTGAGACAAACTATGTTGAACCTGTCGAAATCAACATGGTTGACGTAGGGGAAGTGGAAGATGTAAAAGTAACAGGAACTGGAGGCTACACGGTGGATGGAAAGCAGGCTACTGATGGCCTAAGTAACGATGTTTCCTTTGGAATCTCTGTCAAAGGTAAACAGGTTGCTAACGTCGAACCAATGGCCATTGAAGGTCTCAAGGGGAAAGCAATCGAGGCTACTGAGGGCCTAAGAAAGAAGTTCTAAGCAATTTCAATCACTGATGGCGCCAGTCTAGGTGTCAACATGGTAGATCTGAAGCAAACCCCCCCAGAAATGGAGGAAGTGGAGGAATGTTTGAAGATGAAACAAGAAGGGATGAAGTTTGGCTATCCCAAAGCCAACGAAAGCCTACGTGAGTATCTCTGGAGATGTCACAAAGAGAATGTTGACATGTTGCTGTGCCCAAGATGCAGCATCAGGATATCTCGAAGGGTGGCTGAAGATTACGAGAGATGGCAACGAACAAAGACCCAGAAACTGGAGGAAGGAAAGCCAATTACAAAAGGTGTATCC